>NC_052349.1:61129040-61229391 GCF_009727055.1 Benincasa hispida
TGATTTCTGGATACCCTACTATTGTTTTAATATTTGAATTTAATGAAAGTCTTTTGAACTTACCTTATTTAATTAGCATTTATTTCGCCATAACAGAGTGTCGTTTTGAGTTCCATGCATGCATGTATTTAGTAACGGCCTAACTTAAGTCCTAGGGGGTCGGGTCATTACAGAGAAGGTGCGTGGCGCCACATCGTTCAAGCCTCAAGATTAACCCTTAAGAGAGCAATCTATCTACTTACCCCTACTTTGAGGAAGGAGTGAACTCCATCTTGTGAAGCTAAGTTTCCAGCTCCTAAATCAGACGAATCCCCAAAATGGTAGGTTTGAGTCAGCGTTCTGGCCACTCACACCCATGAAAATCAAAAGACCGCCCTCAATGGCAAGAGTTCCTAACTCACTCATGATTGAGGTCATGTTACCTATGGTCATCCTAGTGAAATGAGTGAAATGAAGTCTCAGTCATGAACGATGTTATATGACAAAACATTAACACTTCGAGGTCAAGTCTACAAACACTTTGTATAGGACGCCCCCGCTCGTATGTCCACTACACGAATGATTAGGATTAGATCATCTGTGACAAGTCACAACATTTGTAACAATTCCACAAGGCAGGTCGTGTCTGTAGTGTTACCAGGATAAGGTTTCCCTCATATATCCATATACTATAGACTATTTTTGTTGTCATTTAAGACATGATCCACTTGTATGTCACTATACACATGTTTAAGTTACATAAAGACAAACAAGGATATTAAGTTTATCGGTTTGTGGTAAAATTAAAAAACATCTAAAGGTGCAAAGTCAAGTAGTGAAGTAAGTATTGTTTATATTATACATCACAAGTGTTCATACAAAGTTGGTTACAAACTATAGGACATGAGACTTTAGGGCACAAACCCCAACATTCTCCCACTTGTCCTAAAGCGAAGTGGGGAGTACAAGTAAACAGACGTAAAACAATAGACTAGGGCATAAAAATCTAGTACAACAAAATCTCCCACTTGCCTAAGTCCAGTCGCGGGCGGTCTTGTAGACCCATGCTCTGAAGGTGACCCTCAAATACTGTAGCCGTAAGAGCCTTTAATAACTTGTAGAAATACAGGTTATTTACGTTGCCTTATTCAGATATTGCGGCCAAAATAGAGTAAATATACATCAATTGTATGAAAATTAGCTCAGAAATACAATAAATATAAATTATTGCAATTACATCTACTAACATCATTAAGATGGTAGAAGAGGATATTTCTACTTTGTTTTGTAGGAAACCAAGTCACCGCTTGCGATCAAAGCTCAACGAGAAACTGAACAACGCATCTCTGTCACATTGCGCTCGTCAATCAACAATGAAGAGACGATTAACGCAATGATGGCGCAATGCGACAGTCGATCCCGAGCTAAATGTCAACCGCATGCGGTAATAAAAACAACACCGCATGTGAGCACCCAATTGAAAGATGCAGCTGAGCAACGCAAATGCAGAGGATTGCGACACGTGTACAACTAACCATTGTGCAGATTTGACGGTCTGATTGCATAACAGAAGGAATATTTATTCCTCCATCTTCGAAATTTCCATAACAATAAGTAGGGTCCACAAGCCAAGAGTCAAAGCTTTTCACCTATAAATACCCTCATAGAATTCAGAGAAGATATATTTGATACGAGGGCTAATTAATGCTAGATTATTGAGAGAGGGGCTGAGCTGAGTACTGATCGGAAGAAATCTGGGAACAGAAGAGACAAGGCCGAGAGGTGAGTCTCAGTGCAATTCTGCCAAACCCCCGCCGTGAAGCTCTGTGCTTAGATCCCTGCTACTGGTTGAGCAAGCCTGAGAGGGAAGCTCATCCTTCCGTACGATCCATCCACGTCGGCAAGCAAATCTCCATCCTGATCGGTGCCAAGACATTGGCGTTTATTTGTATTTGTTTCTAACTCTATTTCATCAATTGTATTTCATTCTCTTAATCCTTTCATTCACAAATCATGTATCAGATGCTAAATAGTTTTATTAAATGTCTCGATCATTTCCATTTCCACTTCTCTATCTATCTCCGTTCCTCCATTAATTGTTTTCTCCATGAAGTTTTCTTAATCCCTTGGTAATTAATATGCATTAAACGAGTAACTTAATCTGTGATAAAGAGATAAATGCGTTTAGCTAAGGCATATTAGACGGCATCTTCACCTATGAGAGCAGAAGTGAAGATGCCATTCTGATCTGTCGAGAGAAGGTTAGAAGAATGCGTTAACTGAAGCGAGTATTACTTCCAGAGATGGAAGCAACGTTGCATTCATTACTTTCGTCCTTGTTTCACCACAAAGATGTGGGAACGCGGCCAATCACCGAGAGGTGTACGCCAAGGGAAAAGCAGAACCGTACCTATATCTTTAATGCAATTAAGGAACTTGCGATGTTTGTATTAATTATTTTTTTTGTTTCTGCTTCACACATAAGACTTGCCACCGCTTAACACGATCTTTGTAAATTCTTCACAGTCAGCCTCAACCTTGGTATCTTATATCATGAAACCTATATCTTTTATCATTTTAGCTTTAGATTTACTTTATCGCAATTTATTTTATTATTGTATTTTTACCGCTTTACTTTACTTTATCGCATGTTTAATTACTTGTACACAAAACTCTTTTATAAATTGAAAAATCCCTGGTTGCATGTATCACAAACATAACGCAATAACCTCAAACAGTCTCTATGTTCGACCTCAGATCACATCGAGAAACTTACGGTGGAATTATACTTGATTCCAACGCTAGGAAACTTGTGACAACGTACAACATACTACAGGAACATTCATTATTAACACATATCTAGAAGTAGTATCGCTTGGACTTGTGTCTTGCTTGTAGTTTATATAACAAAAAATTTGCATTATAAGTTTATGGCGCCGTTGCCGGGGACATGGACTTGTTCATTCATTCATATCCATATTTGTATCAATGCATTGTTTAAGAATAAAAATTTGGGTTACAAGTTTATGGCGTCGTTACCAGGGACCTGGTAATAGGGACATGGACTTGTTCATTCATTCATATCCATATTTGTATCAATGCATTGTTTAAGAATAAAAATTTGGGTTACAAGTTTATGGCGTCGTTACCAGGGACCTGGTAATAGGGACATGGACTTGTTCATTCATTCATATCCATATTTGTATCAATGCATTGTTTAAGAATAAAAATTTGGGTTACAAGTTTATGGCGTCGTTACCAGGGACCTGGTAATAGGGACATGGACTTGTTCATTCATTCATATCCATATTTGTATCAGTGCATTGTTTATTATAGCCTTCGTAAACGAATCAGCAACGTTTTGCTCTGAAGCGATCTTCGTGATGATCACGTCTCCTCCAGGCACTATATCGTGGATCAACTTTAACATGGCAAACGGTGAGAAAGTCTCCTCATAGTCGACTCCCTCCACCTGGGTAGAACCCTTTGCCACAAGTTGGGCCTTGAAGGTTTGTACCTTCCCATCAGCACCCCGTTTACACTTGTAGATCCATTTACAACCTATAGGTCTTACACCATCAGGCTGATCTATAAGATCCCATATCGAGTTGAAGTACATTGAATCCATCTCGAGATTCATGGCTTTGACCCATTCATCTCGGTCAACATTCTCCATTGCCTTTTTATAGGACAACAGATCCTCAACGTCGTCATCTATCATCATAGCTAGGATTTCCGTGAAACCCAGATAGCGATCAAGCGGGTTCATAATCCTTCCACAACGTCAAGGTTCCCTCAACTCTTGAGGTGGAATCGACCTACCAGATGAATTATCATCAACAATTCTGGTTGATGAAGCAGGTCCTTCAACAACTCTTGTTGAAGTTTCAGTAGTTTCTTTGGAAAGCTCACTTAACAAGACATTATTACGTGGACTGTGCTCCCTGATATGATCCTCCTTTAGGAAAGTAGCATTCGAGGAAACAAACACCTTGTTTTCGGATGGATCATAAAAGTAACCTCCTTGTGTACCTTTGGAGTAGCCTACAAAGAGGCACAACCTCGATCATGATTCCAACTTCTTGGGATTTGCCTCAAGCACATGTGCTAGGCAACCCTATATGTAGAAGTGACATAAACTAGTTTTACGCCCGTTCCACAACTCCGGAGGTATTCTAGCAACACTCTTAAAAGGAACACAGTTGAGAATGTATACCGTAGTCTCCACTGCGAAACCCCAAAACGAGTCTGGTAAGGAAGCGAAACTCATCATCGAACGAACCATATCCAACAAGGTTATGTTTCTCCTCTATGCTACACCATTTTGCTGAGGTGTACCCGGTACCGAGAGTTGGGAAACGATTCCATGTTTTAATAAATAGTCCTGGAACTCAAAATCCAAAACTCTCCACCTCGATCTGATCGAAGTGTTTTTATTCGTTTATCTAAAGCATTCTCAACTTCAGCCTTAAATAACTTGAACTTTTCAAAAGATTTAGACATCCGTTGCATCAGATAGACATACCCATATCTCGAGTAATCATCGGTAAAACTGATAAAGTACTCATAGCCTCCTCAAGCTCGCACACTCATAGGACCACAAAGGTCAGAATGTACTAATTCAAGATTCTCTTTGGCTCGATAATCTTTTCCAGTAAAAAGGTCGTTTAGTCATCTTACCTTTAAGGCAAGATTCGCACACTAGTGAAGAATTTTTCTCTAACTCGCTTAGAAGGCCATTCTTCACCAATCTCTCAATCCTACTAAGATTGATGTGCCCTAATCGAAGGTGCCAAAGTCGGGTATTTTCTTTTGGAGAAACTCATTGGCGTTTAGATACCAATTGAAGGAACTATTAAGAGTTCCTACGATCGGAAGTGGATCTTTCCAATTCATTGTGACAGAATTACCGCATATACATTCAAAACATACTAATATGCATTCATAATGCTAAAGAGATCAAGAGATCATACCAGATGAAGATTTCTTCTTTATAGCGAGTCTAAAACCAAACCGTCTACCTCAAACAATCACCACTCGGATAGAAGGAAATGGAGAAGACACCATCACTCAGAGCCCTCAATATTCTTGGAATGAGAATTCAAAGTGTGGGCTTTGTTCGGATTTGGTAGAGTGAAGGAGGAAGAGAGACCATACATAACGATCAAGAAAGTGGGAGATAAGGTTGTCTATCGCATAGACAAGTTGCTTGATCGTTTATGTGAAATATACGATCGTGTAGGAAAAATTAAGCGATCGTCTAAACGATCGTGTAGGAAAAGGTAAGGATCGTATAAACGATCGTGTAGGAAAAGGGTGAGCGACTGTCCAAACGATCGCATAGAAAAACTAAGCGATCGTCTATACGATCGTTTTGTAAATACCAGGAGCTAAACGATTGCTTAGGAAAAAGGTGAACGATCGTTTAGATAATAGCGCGCGACGATGTAATCAGTAAGTGATCGTTTAGAAATATCGTATATGTAAGCGATCGTGCAGTCACTATCGTATAGGCACTGATTTTCTAAACGATGAACTATCTTTTTCACAATATCCACGCATATGACTCCTGCACACCGTCAGCTATTTATAATGCACTCATCCGTTACTTTGAACAGAAGAGACGTCGTCCCATTTCCTTTATAACCATTCAATGAATGTGATCTTATCATATTCATAACATATAAATTAATATCATATATTAATTATAATATTTTCCTCTATGAGATATAAATCATATTTATATCCAATTTTCTCCAAATTAATATATCTCATACATAAAGTTAATTTTATCATATTTAATTAACTCGTTCAATTATATCATATATAATCGAACTCCCTCTTGTCAATTTGAACATTTCAAACTGACCCAAAAACTGATTCTCAACTTGTATCCAAGCTACCAAGGGGACCTTATAGACCTATGGCTCAAAGCTCCAATGGTGTGTGAATAGCTGACTAAACTCTTTAGTCACGATATCCACCATCCGTTAACTGCCAGACATTCAACTAAAGACCGACAGTTAAACTCTTCTTGCCATAGATATATTTCTATGTCCATTGGAGATAACAAATCATCAGTACGGGGGGTTACCTGCAGGTTTCCCAAGCCCCAGAGAAAAACCACGCTGCATTTTACGAGATTTTGAAAATGTTTCAAAGCGGCGAAACCTCTTAAGAAAGCGTAATCTGACTTGACTAGACTATGGGTGCGCAGTTGGCATTAGGATCTCGAGAGAAAAAGGAATGAATCTAGTGTACTTAGACCCTACGAGTGAGCAGAAAAGGGAGGAGGAAAGAGACCCTGGCGAACCGTATGACCCTTCACAGATGCTCATAATTATAGCAGACCAATTTACCATTTTGCCCCTGTAATTACATCTTCTTTCTTAAGTACCACTGATCCCTCTAATGAATAATACAACATAGTCCTACTATGTGTGAACACCTCTCGGGCCATGAGAAGGTGCGTAGCGCCACATCATTCAAGCCCCGAGATCAGCCCTTAAGAGAGCGTGGTGCCACATCATTCAAGCCCCAAGATCAGCCCTTAAGAGAGCAATCTATCTACTTACCTCTACTTTGGGGAAGGAGTGAACTCCATCTTATGAAGTTGAGTTTCCAGCTCCCAAATTAGACGAATCCCCAAAATGGTAGGTTTGAGTCGGCGCTCTAGCCACTCGCACCCATGCAAATTAAAAGACCGCCCTTAATGGCAAGAGTTCCCAACTCACTCATGATTGAGGTCATGTTACCTATGGTCATCCTAGTGAAGTGAAGTCTCAGTCATGAACAGTGTTATATGACAAAACATTAACACTTCGAGGTCAAGTTTTATACAAACTCTTTGTATAGGACGCCCCTGCTTGCATATCCATTACACGAATGATCAGGATCAGATCATCTGTGATAAGTCATAACATTTGTTACAATTCCACAAAACGGGCTGCATCTGTAATGTTAACAGGATAAGGTTTCCCTCCTATATCCATATACTACAGACTATTTTTGTTGTCACTTAAGACATATCCACTTGTATGTCACTACACACATGTTCAAGTTACATAAAGACAACCAGGGATATTGAATTTATTAGTTTGTGGTAAAATAAAAAATATCTAAATGTGCAAAATCAAGTAGTGAAGTAAATATCATTTATATTATACATCACAAGTATTCGTACAAAGTTGTTTACAAACTACAGGACATGAGACTTTAGGGCATAAACCCCAGCAATTACTTAAGGCATGACCCACTTGTATGTCTCCATATACATGCTTAAGTTACAACAATAACCAGGGATCTTAGTTTATTAGTTTGTAGTAAATGCAACTAAAATATCTCATATTTCATAGACAACAGTGAAGAAAATATTTCATATTATTACATCACAAGCGTTTGTTCATACAAGTATTTACAAACTACAGGACCCTACAAGAGTTTAGAGCATCAACCCCAACATTTGATACATTATAATATAAGGTAATATGAGAGGAATTTGAATATGATTCAAATACTAATTATATGAATGAGATTCATGTAATTAAATTTTATATAAATGTGATTTATATTAAATGCTATGTATTATTGCTGTCTCTTATACACATCTAGATGTGTATAAGAGACAGATAATAAAGTGGTTATATATATATATATATATATATATATATATATATATATCATTATTAGTTTAATTGATTCTAAATTAATTTTAATTAAAGGGAAGGAGTTACAACTCCCTCCCCCTGATCTCTCATCCATTACGTGATATGGGGAAGATGAATGGCTCTCATTCATCTTCTTCCATGAAACACTGAGATAATAGTTCTCTTTGGAAAAACTCACAGAGAAGAAAATTCCCTCTCTTCCTCCTCTCCATCTCCTCCCTCTTCCAAAACCCTAAGGCAGAGCCCACACCTCCTACCATTCTCAAACCCTAAGGAAAATACAGAAGGCTCCGTTTGGTGGTGTCGTTATTGAGATTTCGAGTCGTGATCCGTTTGAGGGAATTCTTGAATAATCGTTCTTTGAAGGTATGATCTTTCTTCTCCCTTCTATCTAATTAAAAAAGCATGCTATAGGTTAAATTTTAATGCACAATCCTTCTATTTTAATTCTGTAATTCTTGTAAATTCTGTGAAAAATGGAAATTGGGACCGATCCTGCATTCTGCTGTGGGAACCTTCAATGGCTTTCCCTTCAATATGTTGATAGTTGAACAAGATATAGATATGATTCAAAATTTGAAGAAAGACTTGTCCAAGTCATTTGACATGAAAGCTTTGGGTCCTACAAAGTAAATATTAGATATTGAGATTGCTCGCGATAGGAAAGCTGAAAAATTGTGGTTATCCTAGGAGTAGTATATTGAACGAGTGCTGGAAAGGTTCAATATAAAACATGCTAAGCCTGTTAGTACACTGCTAGCAACTCACTTTAAGCTAAGTAAGAGAGCTTGCTCTACAACAGAGAAAGAGAAAGAAGTTATATTATCCATTCCTTACTCTTCTGTTGTTGGTTCTTTGATGTATGCTATAGCCTGTACTAGACCTGATATTACACATGCAGTTAGTCTAGTGAGTTGTTTTCTATTCAATCCAGGTAAGATTCACTAAAAAGTAGTGAAATGGATCTTCAGATACTTGCAGGGAACCTCTAAATTGAGTTTGTGTTATGGAGGTGGCACACCTATGCTTAAAGACTATACTGATGCAGACATGGTAGGTGATCTTGATAATAGAAAGTTTACCTTAAATTACGTGTTTACATTTTCAGGGTGAGCCATCTCATGGCAATCCAAGCTACAAAAATGAGTAGCATTGTCCAGAACTGAGGCAAAGTATATTGTAGCAGTGGAAGCAAGTAAAGAGATGTTATGGCTTAAAAGGTTCCTTCAAGAGTTGGGTTTGAAGCAAGGTGAGTATGCAATATTTTTTTATAGTCAAAGTGCTATGAATTTGAGCAATAATTCAATGTATCATGCTTGTACTAAACACATTGATATTAGATATCATTGGCTACGAGATGTAATTAAAGAGAAGAGATTGATTCTGAAGAAAGTCCACACCAACAAGAATAGTGCAAATATGTTAATTAAGGTAGTTCCCAAAAGCAATATTGAGCTTTGTAATAAGCTTTCTAGGATGAGGTTCAAGTGATCATGGATGTGATTGAGTCTTCTCCATGTTAGGCTAGAGAGGGAGATTGTTGTGGGTGTCCAGCCCACTTATTGCACATGTAAGATTTTATTTTTAAACTTTTGTTTTCTAAGCTCAATTGGGCTTAATTTTTAGGTTGATCAATCTTGAAAGCCTTAGGTTTTCTTTTAAGTGATATGGAAATGACATAAGAAAAAAGAGTGAAAAAAGAAGCAACAAATCGGAGAGAAAAATAACAGTTCGATTTTTCAGCGACTACTTCCACAAAGTTGTCTACTACTAGAGTTTGAACCGTTGGATCGTGCTGAAATTTGGTCAGCCTATTTGAGACATATAATGTCTCGTTTTAAATGGTTGGATCATTGTTTGAAGCTCTGGTTTGTCCGTAATTGCTGGCGAACAGAATCTGAACGTGTGAGGAGTCCACCCTTGTCAACTTCTCTTATTATGATAAAATTGAAGAAAAAAGAATTCAGATCAGTCATACAAAGGTTCACATTGAAGAAGTTTTTCACGTATAATTCATGTGTGCTCTTTGTTTTTAATCTTCCATAATTTTGTGGTTTATTGATATCCATTATTGATTGATTGCTTGGTGATTTATTTGTGGTGTTTTAGAGAATAATTATTTACTTGATTGTTTTGGAGTAGATCCTAGTAAATTGTTGTTATATTGTTTGGGTCCTGTCAGAGAGAAATTGATCTGGTTACATTTTTTCATTATCTTTCAAAATAACACCCTATATTTGGCTATTCATCACAATTTTCCATTGTTTTAAGTTGAACAAAAAATAAATATTTAAGATAGGGAGGCACAAAGACCATTCTTAGTTGCGCAAAGAGAACTTTTCAAAATTAGATTTAGGTCCGTGGTCTGGATTAAAAAAAAAAAAGGCCCAAAGTTAGGTTATATTGGACTGGGCTTATAAAGGAAGAAAACTAGGCCCATTTGGTTAGATCCCTTTTGCTTAATGACAACCTTTGATTAAGAGAGTTGTCGGGAAAGATTTCCATAGTAACTATCGATTCAATTTTGTTATTCAATAATGATGCAATTAGAGTTTGAAAAAGAAAAAAGAAAAAACTTGGCTGCAAATAAAAATTTATCATGTAGCATTTTTTTTTTTTTAAAAAAATTGATTTGTTTTTATTTCTTTTACTATGCGTGAGATTAGGTGTACCAAATCATTGTCCTTTGAGAAATACTTAAGATACTCTTAGTTATAATAGTTTGTATTTGAGGTACATACTATTTTAATTTGGTTGTATTAATTTGTATTTGAGGTGCAGACTAAAATAATATGAGTTATAATAGTATGTATTTTGGGATGTATGTGATTTTAATCCGAGTTTAAGTTTTTTTATTATTTTTTTGCTATACAAATATTTGGTACCTTCAATATCCTATTGTGTCGACCATATAAATTAATTGAACTTATTTCTTAATTTGTGCCTAGCTTAATTGATTAAAGCATTTATTTGTAATCAAGAGATAAAAAATTTTAGAACACTCAAACTTATACAAGTATTAAATTGGGTCCCAAAACTTGCAAATTTATAGAATTTTGGCCTTTAAACTTTAAATTAGTCATTAAATAATTATTAAAATTGTTTGTTTTTTAATTAAAATTTAAAGGAAAAAAAATACATTTTTGGTCTATAGGTTTAGTGTCTAATTTTCATTTGTTTCCTATGTTTCGAAATGTTATACAAGTTGGTTTCAAAAGTGTTTTTATAAACAAGTTTGTTTGATTTGCTATACTCAAGTTATTTCTATTAATGTCAAATTACTATAAAATAAGACTATTAAACACTATGAACGGGTCATTGGAGGTGATTGTCATTTGGAGTTGGTTGCCGAAGGGAGTCGTCAAAGCTAGTCGTTGAAGGTGGTTGTCATCTAAATTGGTGGTTGTAGGTGGTCTTTGTTGGAGTTGGCCATCAAACTTGATTGCACAGGTGGTTGTCAGAGGTAATCGTCGGAGGTCGTCGTCGCTGAAATTGAGCGTCAGAGATAGTCTTTGTTGCATAGGTGGTCACATAGGTGTAACCCATTGACCTTGGTTGCATAGGTGGTCGCCAGAGGTAATCGTCGAAGGTGGTTGTCGTTGAAATTGGATGTCAGAGGTAGTCTTTGTCAGAGTGATTCCCAAAGTTGGCCACTGGAGTGATTGTGTAGACTTGGTCGTCAAAGTTGGTTACCTGAGGTAGTCGTTAAAGGTGGTAGCCACAAAAATTGGACTATAGAGGTGGTTTTCGCTAGAGTTGGCCATTAGAGTGATTGCTGAAGGGGATCGTGAAGTCGGTTGTTAGTGGTGGTCACATCTCATATGTATAAATTCTTGCACTTACAAATAGGTCTAAGACTTGCTAATTCTCTTTGTCTGAAATCTAAGGATTTCTTGTGCATATAGCTAGGTTTAGACCATATGGTTTTAAGACTATTTCTTTTACAATATTTGGTATGAGATATTGTTCACTTGATGTATAACTTTTCAAGCCTTTGCTTTTGGTTTCACCCAAAAGTCTTCTTCATGGATGAAGACAATTAATTATGAGAAAGTTGACCATTTTTTAAAGTTAAAAAAAATAAAAAAAAAAAAACTTTAATAGACCTTCGATAAAATAGAGGTATTTTTTGAAGGTTTTATGAGACCCAATGATACATGTATATTTTTTTAAAAACTTTTTTTTTATAACCCTTCGAAAAAAATGAAGATATTTTTCGAAGTTTTTTAAAAACATTTGATAAATGAATATCTTATTTAATGATTTTTTTTATAACTTTTAATAAAAGATGATCGAAATAGACCAACTTTTTGCAATGATGATATTTGTGAAATTAATTCCCATTTATGATTTTTTTTCCTTTTCTTTTAGAAAAATAATTATAGAGAATTAACATGAAATTAACTAATGAGTACTTTCTCTCTCTCTCCTAGTCAATTTAGAAGAAAAATAGTTGGACATTGCATTATCTAACACACACACACAAAGATCAACCATATATGATATATCATAAGATCAGAAATGGAAGCTTTTTTATTTTTTTTGACAGTTGGTTGATTGGTGCTGCTATAGATATTCAAATGGACCCACATATATATATATAGAGGATTGAATTAGTTTGTCTTTTCCAACAAAGGAATCTTCTATTATATATCTTGAGCCAAAACTGGTGGATCAAGTCATGATTTTTGTTTAAAATTTCTTCATGGAAGTTGTAATAAGAACAAAGTTGAAGAAGAAATAGGGTGGATGTCATGATGTATTTTATAGTCAAAGCTTAGGTTTAAGTTGCAGAAGAAATTTAGTTGGACTCATCTTCCTTGTCTTCACTTTCATGTCATCTTCTGTTTTTTTTTTTTTTCTTTTTTTAATTTATTTTCCTCCACCAAACTCTTACATTTTGTAGAATCCCACATAGAAAATATCATACTTTTGTCTGTCAAAACACAAACTGCAGCAGCAGCAGCTAGCATGCTCTTTTATGATCCCAATCTCTTCATCATATCTTCCTATGGAATGTCATTGGACTTGTTTTCTATCTCCTAAACTTCTTGTCAACCATTCCATCATTTCATTTCTTCTCTTGGTCCCACCTATCTCCTTTTCCATAAATAAAACCAACCATACCATTTCTCACTTTTTTTTTTCATTTTTTTTTTTATAAAAAATCTACATTTAGTATTTTGTTTGTACCTGTGTCTTGTAATTAGTCCTTATGGGTAGGTTGGGGTGAACAAATTAAGTTAGCAATAGCCATTCTCTTTCTAGATTTTCAAAGATATTTACATTATTATGTTTCATCTTGAATGTGAATATATTATTATTAAGTTTAAATCTCATTTTAGTCTTCAAACTTTCAACGATATTTCGTTTTCGTCTCAACTTTTTTAAAAAATAAACATTTAAAATATATGTATTATAACATTGTTAATATTATTGACATGTATTCAAACTACATGTATGTTAATATTGAGTATTAGATAAAATAAGCGAAATTTTAGTGAAGAAATAATGTAACAAGGACTCAAATAGTTTTTTTTTCTTTGTACTTTTGCAAATAATAAGTTTAGGAAATCAAAATGGAAATTCTGAAAATTGAAGTATCAAAGTAGTTATTAGGACCAAAATAGAATTTGGGTATTATTATTATTTTTTTTACCGATTTTTATAATAGAGCAAAAAATTCAAATTTAATAAGGTTTTAACATTTATTGAAAGCACAATAATAAAAATGAAATAAGAGTCAAAGTCAAAGGACCAAAATGATATTTTAACTTAAGTGACTACTAGAAAATTAACATTATTAATATTAAAAGAGAAGAAAATGAAATGAGAATTTGAACTTAAAATATCATGAAAATTTAAGGACCAAAATAGAATATAAGTTTAGGGTCGGTTATCAATTCTGATTAAAAAAAAAAAACTTTCAACCAACACAACAAGGACTAATTTAAAATGAATTAAATATCTAAATTCAGGAAACAAGTTAAGTTTAATCCTAATATTTAATAATATTCATTTCTTGTCAACTAAAAAATTAACACATGGTAGTAACTACTAATATTAATTGATGAATAAAATAAAATGGGAGTTTAAATTTCAAAATCACCCTGTAGGATGTTGAATCATAATTAAATTCCAAACCCGAACTAAAAACTTTATATTACAATGTACTGAATCTTTTGTTAAGATATATACCGAATATATATTTTGTACCACTTCTAACAGTTGTCAAAGTATCTTAATTAAATGACATTAATATAAGTTTAACCTAATGTTTTAGTTGGTGTTGATAATGAAGCATGATTAAATACTTTGGATATATATATTTAATTCATGAAAGTATATAAACATATATCAAAGTCAAAAGTAACGGAAAAGAATATACCACATAACATCATCACTGGTGTGCTTCTAAGTAAAAAGATAGCATTAGTGGTGTCTAATCATACAAGTATTAAAGGCTCAAACTTTGCTTAATTATCCTCTATATTCTTAATTATCTTCCATTTTTAAAGAATCTAAATCTATTCCATTATTTAATAACTTAACACATCAAAACATTTTGATTTATTTAAGATATGAGGTTTAAATTTTCACACCATCATCTTTTTAAATTAAAAAATTATTTAATTATCCTCAATATTCTTATGCATATATGTCACACGCTACCATTGATAGGTTTTAAATTTGATTTTTATAATTTAATTCATTTTTATCCTCATCTTGAAGTTTTAAAATTTCAATTTAAATTCTTATATAGAAACAAAAATCATTTTTCTAGTCTTAATCTTGATTTAAATAAATCCATCGTTTAACATTTTTATAATAGAAAGGAAAATCATACTAGGTAGATTTTTGGTCCATGAATTTTTAAATTTGATATTTTAATTTTTGAATTTTGAGTTTAATAGCCTTTTAATCCTTACTATCATATTTTCATTAATTAACTAAAAATAAATAAATAACAAAACATTTTTTATTTATTAAAAAAAATAAAATTTCAACTTTTTAAATAAAAATTATTTTTTGAATATTTTTTTTCTTTCTTTTTCTCCCTTTCATCTCTTTTCGTCCGAAAATAATAAAATGAAGATCAAAGAAGGGCAACAATGAAAGGGTAAAAACCATGGATGGTCGGAGGGAGAAGGATGAAAGAGGAAGAAAAACAAGAGAGAAGAGAGAGAAACAAGAAAAGAATATATTTAAATTATTTTTTATTAAAAAAAAAAAAGTATATTTACCCAATAATAAAGTGTCACGTTAGCTTTGAGTCAGCTAATTAATGGAAAAGTAATGACAGATACCAAAATACTACCAAACTATTCTTAAGAATTAAAATGTTAACTTCGAAACCTAAAAAACCAAAATAGTATGGAACGTAATTCATAGATCTAAATAAATCTTTAAACTGAAATTAATAGTGAAGTTAGTAGGCTTAATAGCCTTAGTCAAATAATCACTTTTTCTTAAGATTAGTTGATAACTAAAGTGTGTATTATTATTTTGTGAGTACTAATTGATGTTTTGGTTTGGTTGTGTTGTATGTTTTTTTAGTTGGATCTAAGCATTATGTCGTTGAATTTTGACACGCTTTTGTAATGTTTGATTCTTTTCCCTATATATTTATATTCCAAAATTTTTAAGAAGTTTATTTTTGTAACTGAATTAATTCATAGTGCGTTATTTGTAAAATTTTGAATGATAGTTTAGTTAACACATGGACAAGTTTGTAGCTGAATTAATTCATTTAGTTAATTAAATTGACTCATTGAGCTAAAAATAGAATAAAATGAAATTTTTCCTTGTAATAATTTTCACTTTATATTTTGATCTTCAAACTTTTAAAACTTCGATTTAGCTCCATTTAATGATCACGTGGTTTTGAAAAAATAAAGCTAAAAACTAAAGCTTATTTTCTTTAAAATTTTATCATACATTGTCATTTTTTCTAATTAAACACTTCAATTCCAAACTCCACATACAAATCTGCATTTTAAAAGTTTGTTTCTTTAGCTTTTAAAAGTTGGCTTTTTTTTTTTTTTTTTTTAACACTTAAAAAAAATAGATAATAAAACAAAGAAATCAATAGCTTAATATTGAAAAATAAAAAATTAAAGACCAATATCCCATTTGGTAACCATTGTTTTTTTAGTTTTGGTTTTTGCAAATTAAAACTTATTTTCTCTCCATTTCTTATAATATTTTTCATTTTTCTTTGATAAAAAAAGTTGAATTATTAACCAAAATTCAAAAACAAAAACAAGTTTTTGAAAACTAATTTTTTAGTTTTCGAAATTTAGTTTAGTTTTTGAAAACATCAGTAGAAAGTAGATAACAAAATAAGAAATTTAGAAGTGGAATAAGTGTTTATAAGCTTAATTTTTAAAACCTAAAATAAAAAACTAAACGATTAACAAACGGACATAAATAGTTATCGAGTGATGGGTTAGCCATCCAATTTCAATTTTCAAATTTAGCCTCTATCCTTAATCTGTCTAAAGATATGACATTTTGGATAATTAATGAAAGATGCTACATTATGTTCCTAAGTTGGTGTAATTGTTTATGGACTAAATTTGAAATTCTATAAAATCTGAAAGAACCAAAATTTAAGTTTTTAGAAGTCTGAACTAAAAGAAAAAATGAATATAAGTTTATACATAATTACCGTAAAAGAAAAAACCAATTTAAAGTTGAGATTACTTATTTAGATGTTGGAATCTGTGCTATCAATGTCTTAGTAACGTACAAGATAAGAAATGTTTTGTAAGATGCTTGATTGACATTGATATAATATTTGTTATATAGATACTTGGATGCTTATTTAACTTAAAAGGCGTGAGTTGTAGTTTTTAGGTAACACCAATACATCTGCAAATCGATATTTAAGGGCTTTTTTGGTAGAGAATTTGAATTATATTTTATATTTTCAAATCTATCGAGTTTGGTAAATATGAGTTCGTTTGATAATGTTTTTATTACCAATTTTTTATTCTTAAAAAATGACTTGTTTGATAAACAATCTTGTTTCTTATTTCTAAAATTTGAGAAACGTTCCTAAAAATAGAGTCAAAATTGAGAAATTACAAAAAGTAGTTTCACATGTTATATTTCTATTTTATTTAAAGTTATTTCTAAAATATACTAAAGTATAGACTTGGCTAGTTGGTGAAGAAGCATGCCCAAAATATTATTTAGCTTCACGGTCATGTAAGCAAATCTAAGATGATACTTATTTATTTATTTTTCTTTCTTTCTTTCTTTTATATTTCATTTTCCTTTCTAATTTTTTATATTTCTTTTATAGTTATTTCTTTCTTTTATTTATGTTTATTTTCTTTAATATTTTTTTTATATCGATGTGTTAATTTAATTTTGAATTTTGAATTTTTAAATATTTTGATTTATATATTATTTTGATTTCAAATTTCAAATTTTCAATATAATTTTTTCTAAATATAGGAAAATGAACCAAAACATTTACAAATATAGCAAATTGGGTTGTTTTCAAATAGAGAAAAATGAAATAAAATATTTACAAATAATAGCAAAATTTCACTATCTATCTATGATAAATCGCGATAGACTAATATCTGTGTCTATCATGACAGTAGTCTATCGTGGTCTATCGTAGATAGTCTGTGATATTTTGCTATTATTTGTAAATATTTTCAATAGCTTTGTCATTTAAAATAAATTTCTTTTTCAATAGGTATGTATAAATATTTTTTGAATTTTGAATTTTAAATTTTGCAATATGCATTTTTATATATTTTTTATTTTTCTTCCATACGGAATGAGTTATAATTTTACCATTTATAAATTTTCCTTACTAAGATATTCATTTAAGTTCATTTTAATATTTTTACAATTATATAATAATATAATTGAGTTAGATTTGTGTTTATATCATTTAAAATTTAAAACAAATTACTTGAGTGAGAAATAATATTGTAAATCAAATTTTAGCAACATATAAATGATAGAAACAATTGTATTATTGTTAATGATTTTATATCGGGACTTATATGTATTCGATAATATCAATATCTGATAATTATTTTTTATATTTTAATGCATGCTATATAAAATGAATTTTGAAAATTTAGGGTGTGAAATTTTGAAAACAACATTTCTATTTTTTTTCATTATATCCAGATTTTGAATTTTAAATATTAAAATGCAGAGTTATATAAAATGAAGATGAGAAAAATATAGAAATACAATATGTCATGTTATAAACTCAATTTACCATTTTTTAAAAAAACATATTACGTAATGTATTATAAATTATATAATATTATAAAATAATAATTATATATATTTTTAAAAGTAATAATTATATAATTTTTTTTTAGCATAAATTGTATTCATAGATAAATAAACAATAGTTTATTGTTAACTAAATGTTAATGGATAACTATAACTAGTTTTATGACTTATAAATATATAATATCACATGACACATTTAAATAATTGTTTAAATTAGTTACCAATTTTTGAATTTGCTACTAAACCATATCTAAAAACATGAAATTACATCCCAGTTTTCATTGAATCTCTTGTTTTCAAATTTATGTTTCCAAATTTTTTAGTAAACAGATCCTTAGATTCTCTTGTTTCTCTATAATATAAATCACTGATTTAGATTAATTTAACATTCAACTCTATCACGCTTTTCTCTTATATATATATATATATATAGTGTGGTTTATAAGGTTTCACAACTCAACATAATGTTACTATGACAAATGCACCATTAATTTTTAATACACAATGTAAATTTGATATTCCTTTTATCTTATCAATCATACTCAAAAAGGGTGTAGCTAGCTCTAATTGATGATATATTTTTATACATTATTCCCCATATACTCATAAATACAGCTTTGGATGCTTGCTTTTACAATACGCATCTCAAAATAATGATATACAGCCATGTATATAATTTGAAACTTCTCAATTCGTACAAAACTTTAGCTTGTTTTTGGATTCTAACATTATTGGAACATAGAATAATAATATGAAGAAGGAAAAAAAAAATCATTTTTAAAAGTAGAGGGAAAAAACAAATATATTCTTCTGACTGGTGTTTTGAAGAAATTCTGATTTGGGAATATATATAAATATTAGGGGAATAAGAATTTTATTTTTTTTGCTTCTCTGTTTCTTTCTCTCTCACCAAGTAAATTCCTATAATTAAAAAAAAAAAAAAATGTATTCAAATTTGAGCAGTAAACTTGCAATGGAATTTTGAATTTTTCTATTAAAAAAATTGTAAATTTGTATGTATTATATTGCGTTGTTTAATTTGTCTAAGTATTTCAAAATTCTTATTTCCATTAAGAATTTTTAAATGAAAAGCTTGAAGTAGATTCGAAAGTTTCACAACATATTAAGGCTAAACCTAAAATTAATCTTGGATGCATGGCTTAGGGTATTTTGTATGATTTATCATTTAACAAAGATTTTTTTTTTTTTTTTTTTTTTTTTTTTTTTTGTCAAAACAATATATCTTTTAAAAATTTATTACGTGCATACTAATGGAAAAGTCTAGATTTGTTGCTATTTGAATTATGATATCATAAATTGAAATGAAAATTTCATAGTTTGGCTCATTTTGTGAGAAATTTGAAAACTTTGTAAAGAATATAATTCTTAAAAACTCATGAAGAAGTACAAATATAATGATCTACATAATATTCAAAATGAGAAAATATAATACTATTAGGCATAAAAGAGATTCAAATTCAACCTCTAAAATGAATTTACTTTAAATAATTAAAAAAGATGTCTTTGGGTAGCTTAAACCCCCGATATAATAGCCGTACAAGTATGGTTTTGGCAACATTTTTTTACTGGATTTCTAGGTCATGATTTTTACCCGAATTTAGAGTTTTCCGTAAATTCTTGTATTTTCTAATTTTATTTTTTAAAAATTTCTCTATTATTTTTTTTTATTCCTATGATAAAAGTAGGAGATTATTCTCAACAAGTGGTATCAGAGCTTTAGATTTGTAATATCTTGAATTTCTAGATATGTTTTATGGTTGCAGTATTATATGAACTTTCACATCAAAAAAGAAATTTTCTAAGTATGCTTTGTGGTTGCAATATTTTTAAGTTTCTAAGTTTGAAGGATAGAAATTTGATAGAAGGATCAACTTCGACTTGTGGCAAGTGCAAGTCAAGGACGCGTTAATAGATTTTGGGTTACACAAATGGAAGTTAAGCAATGATAATGTTCTAGTGCAGTTTCAGAGTGATTCCAACAAAGGTTCACAGAAGAGAGTCTTTGAGTAGTAGATAGGCTGCTAGGAATTCAATTAGTTTGAGCAAATGAAAAACATAGCAGGTTTGTCAAAGAGCTTTAGATCGGATGCCGACATTGTCTTTCTCATTAAGGGAGACTACGACTTCCTATGAAGAAGAAAAAATTCATCCTTATGGTATATCCGCTTTATCGTTATAGAGGATATGATGTTAACGGTTCCACAAGTTTGCACACTGGCATTGACTTGGCGATTACGCAGGGTGTGTGGTGAAAGTTATGTCGATGGTTGAAGAACTTCTATGTAAGCAAAGTAGTTGTAAGCTGCACCATAAATTTTTACAAGGTTAATCAACATGCGACGAAAAAGGTAAATCTTAGAATGTGCTATTTCAAGTGGTCTACTCTCTATGGTGGAGTGAGTTATAATTCTTTGAATTGAGAATTATGATTGTTGACAAAGAATAGCGAAAACTATGGATTATTTAAATATCTTGCCAAGATAGAATTTGTTGGATTTTGCTAAAATATTAGAAATCCAGTTATCCCACATTGGAAAGGTTTAAGAAAATAATAGGCTCCAAGCTATGTCTTTGGTTTCAAATTGTCCCGGTTAGAAACACTTTAAACTTAGGTATGCTAACTCTAGTTAAGTTCCTTTTACATATTCTCCACTTTGGGAGATTCTTTAGTTGGAGAGTGTGGATTAAAATGTATGAGTAATTAAAAACTTTGAGAGAGTGCTTTTGTAATTGGGAGAATTATTATGTGTAATTATAATAATTTTTTATATAGTAGATTTCTTTCTGATGGTCTGTGGTTTCCTTCGAAAATTGGAGTTTTCCACGTAAATTTTTGTGTTTATTAGTTGTATTATTTACTTTTAATTTCTTTGTTATTTTTACTTATTTATGCAATAACTAGAAGTGGGAGGTTTTTTCAACATGTACCTCTTTGGGTAGCTTAATAACATTATTGATCCAATGAGATATCTTTATGCATAATAGAGACTTTTTTTTAGTACAACAACTGAAAGGAAGAGAGATCGAACCTTCGATTTTTAAAAAAGAAGATCATGTCAATTATCTTTGAATTAAGTTTATTTCAACTACAAAATGCAAAATTAGGACGTTAATAACATATTGTTTTTAATTAATAGATGGTAAAATAGTGCCTCATTGGGTAGCTTCAAAAGGTCAATTTTGATTGGATCCAATCATGTCAAAGTTGAACCCAATTCCTCCATAGTTGCTTATTGTCAAAACACTCTTAAAATTCCGGTCATGGGTTATTGCTAATGCTTGCAATTGAAGTAATTTGGGAGCTTTTGGAAATTTGGGTAAATAATTATGTTTCTCAATTTCTTACATTTAAAATTGTATAAAAAATTTTAAAAACAGACTCAGTTGGATAATTATTTATTTATTTTTTTAAAATTACACTTGTTTTCTCACAATTTCTTTACAATGATATATATATTATAATATAATATTTAAATTTTTAGCTAAACTTTATAAAGTAAATAATAAAACAAAAATCTGAATTAGCATTTATAAATTTAATTTTCAAAAACTAAAAGTCGAGAACCAATTGATTATCAACCGAGAATATGTTTCTTATTTTTGTTTTAGGTTTTCATACGAATGATTCCCTGAATTGTTGCATCAAGGATTGTCTTGGTGTTACCAGTGGGTCATTGTAGAAGAGTTGAATCTAAAAACAATTTGGATACTCATGTTTGGGATACTTCTAAAGGGATCAAATCCTGGAGCGGAAGCGAGTTATCGTTTTTGCTTTGATTTTGCTCTAGAATTTTACAACACAAAAGAGATAAACTAGTAGATCCACAATGCAGTATTATTCAGGTTAAGTATGAAAATTACAGGGAAACAAAATGTTACCTTTGAAGAACAAACTTTCTTCAAATTTTCTCCATCACGAATAGATCTCCATAGCATGTATGGGATGCCTCCAAAAGATCTTCCTTCCTATTCTCTGACAAGGATTGATTGGTTGGAACCTTGTTGAAGGAGAAAAATTGAATTGATTTTACAGAAAAATTCTTGTATTTTTTAGCTTTAGAGAGAGAGAAAGATTTCCTTTTCTTTTTTCACGTTAGATAAAGAACTCGCCTCATCAATTACAGAAAATCTCCAACTAAAGTGAGAGAGGGGAGTTGTAAATCCCCTTAGCCACTCTCCCGCAATGCAGGGAAGTTAATTTATTATTAAAATTAAATTGAATTAAATAATAAAAATTAATTAATTAATTAATAATTATATTTATTTATTTAAATATATCATATTTAATTAAATATATATTTGAATCATATTCAAATATACTTCTTTCTCATAACCTATAATTTTAATATGAACTTATTCATACTAACTTTTAACCTATAGTTTTAACATGAATCTCATCAATATTATTTAATATTTGAATCTTACTCAAATATATTTAAATCTATCATATTATACAGTTTAATTTTGTAGTTCATTCAAAATAAACTTTATATTATAATGTGTCTATGTACATTATATTAATTGTATCATATACAACTAACATACATTGCCTTAATCAATTTGAACATTTCAAATTTTTTCAAAACTCTTAGTCCTTGTTTTACCCGTTGTGAGTTAGCAGGAGACCTAATAGACATACAAATTATAACTCCAATGATTAGAGACTTAATTAATTAAATTCTTTAATTAAATAAATCAACATTTATTAACTATAAGGCAAACCACTATAGACCTATAGTTGCACTTTTATACACTGTAGAACATCTTGCATCCATGGATATAACTGTTGGGATTAGTGTCCTAATTCTCCCAGAGTCTCGTGATTTGTAAATTTTGTACACATTGTTATGAATAAAATAAGTGTTATTTTATTTGCATTTACTTATATCCAATAAACAAAGATCCGTGGTTATTGTATATAAACTTAAGCATGTATATGTGATATACAAGTGGATCATGCTTTAAGTAATAATCTAAATGGTCTGTAGTATAAGGATAAATGAGGGATACCTTATCTTGGTGACACTACGGATACGACCCGCTTTGTAGAGGTCTACAAGTATTGTGAAATACTACAAATGGTCTGAACCTGACCATTCATGTAGATACATGCGAGCAAAGGTGTCCTATACAAAGAGTTTATATAAGACCAGACCACGAGATGATTCATCTTTTTATATTACGTCGTTGATAATTAAGACTTACATTTCACTAAAATGACCATAGGTGACATGACCTTAATCCTGAGTGTGTTAGGATCTTCTACCTATGAGGGCAGTACTTTGATTAGTATGGGTGAGAGTGGCCAAATTGTCAACTCAACAAGCCTACCTTTTTGAAGATTTGTCTGATTGAGGAGTTGAGAACTCAGTTAAACAAGACGAAATTCACTCATTCTCTGAAGCAGGGGTAAGTAGATAGATTACTCCCTTAAGGGCTGATTTTGGGTCTTAAACATAGTGGCCACATCCTCTCTTTGACTTATTGTTCATTAGAGGAATTAGTGGTACTTAAAGATTTAGATGTAACTACAGGGACAAAACGATAAATTGGCCCAACTGTACTTACAAGCGATTTGTGAAGGGTTATCACATTGTCGATTGGTTAAGATGGACACAAAAATATATCTGCAGTAAGAAGAGTGCAACTGTCGATCTTTAATGGAGTGACCGACAGTTAACGGATGATGGATCTCATGACTAAAGAGTTTAGTCAGTTATTCACGTACCGTTGGAGCTTCAAGCTACAGGTTTATAAGGTCCCCTTGGTAGCTCAATGGATTCAAGTTAAGAATAAGATTTTGGGGTTGATTTGAAGTGTTCAAATTAACAAGAGGAAATTCGATTATATGTGATATAATTGGTATGATGTAAGAGATACATTAATTAGAGGAATTGATATAAATATGATTTATATCAAGTACCATAAAATAGAAAAAGCACTATGGTTTGTATGTTTCATGAGATGAAATATTAAAACTATAGGTTAAATCTAATATGATAAGTTAGGTATCATATTAATTCTTTTTCTCTAATAACCAATTGACTGGGAGGTTATTGGTAGTTTTATGGTAACCGTGAGATAAAAAGGAAAATTGTTTTCTTAAAATTAGAAATTACTTCATTCGAAAATTACTCACGGAGAAGAGCTATCAAGTGAAAGAGTTTCACTAAGCGATAACGTTGACAGAGACTAAACGATCGTGTAGAGTTGACTATACAATAGTCATTCAACTGATCTTTGCTACACGATCGTGTAGAGTTGACTATATAATAGTCATTCAGCTGATCGTTACTACACGATTGAGTGACTAAGTTTATACGATAGGCTGCTGTTTACTAAAAGATTGAGCACATCGTCTTTATGATAGACTAGCTTCTTATCTCCCACTTGCTCGATCGTCTACTCGATAGTAGACCTCCAGTCTCTTCCTCAAGCCAAGATCATACAGAGCCCTCAACTCCTGGATTCTCACATACCAAGGTAACCATTGTGGTGGTGTCCTTACTCAGTTCGTGGATCGAGTTAGACTCGATTGGTTTTGAGGAGCTGTTGGCTGATTATTATGTTTTTGTTCATGCTGTTGTTGTTCTAGTTGTTGCATTCGAGTGTTGCTATTTGGACGCATTGTCATTTAACATGAACGTTCCCTTCCGCTGCTCATGGAAATCCTCGTGTTTTGATTTTCTTCATTAACTATTACAAGTAAGTCAATTATTCACAAGTTGTTTGTTATTACAGCTGGGTCAAATTACCATTTTACTCTTATAATTACCTCTTTGTCCTTAAGTACTACTAATCCTCTAATAAATAATTTATTTATGGTCCAACCATAAATCGAGTCCCTCTCAGACTAGTGAGAGGGTTATGCCCTTCAAGACTTGGAATTAGCATTTAAGGGAACTACTCATTTACTTACCCTAAGGCAGGAAGGAGTGAATTTCATTTTGTGTAGTTATGTTCCCAGCTAACTACTTGGTCAAGTCCCTAAAATGGTAGGCTTATTAAGTCGACAACTTGGGCCACTTTAATCCATACAAATTAAAGGATGAGCCCTCATAGGCAAGGTTCATAATTCACTCAGGATTGAAATCAAGTTACATATGGTAATCTTGTGAAATATTAATCTCTTCAGTCAACAGTGTTATGAAGAGATATTAATTATTTCACGGTCCAGTCTTATATAGACTCTTTGTATATGATACCTCCATTCGCATGTTTCCACATGAACGATTTGAATCACATTATTTGTAATAATTACAAAGTGGTTATATCCATAGTATTACTAGGATAAGACACCCACCCTTATCCATATACTATAGACCTTTTAGGTTATTAATTACTTGAACATGATCCACCATATGTCAACTACATACTGGTTAAGTCTCATGAAATAACCTTGGGTTCTTACTGCAATGAATAATTCATTATTGCATATTTAATAATTAAATTAAATACTATATTAAATAATTAATTAACTACGAGGTTCTAGGATACAAATCTCAACAACTTCCTCAACCATTCCATGTAGTGTTCACATCTCTCAAATAACTCCTCCTTTTCTTATTGTTTAAAGTGCCTATTTCAGTCTTGAGCTTGATGGTATGAGCAGGTGAGAAAAAATATTGTCAAGAATGGTTGAGCCAACTTCTCTCCAAGAAATTGGTATTTCCAACCTAAAATATTTTTCACTTTACAAAACTAATCTTTTTTTTCTTAATTCTTATTGTCCTTCCTTTTGGCCCTTGGCCTGCTATTCCGTATCGAAACACCCATTTTGCCCGTTGGTCCAAATTTACTCATAACATTAGCTCCGACTCTCAAGTTTGAAGCTTAGGATTAATCTTCTTAGCAAATGAAACTCTGGTGATGTGAACTTGGGAGTATTATCTTTGTCTTCTCAACTTTTTAGATGACCTTTGATTTAATTTTGTGTCATACCTAACTTACCTTGGCTTAGCTGAGTCATATCGAACTTGACCCTCCAAGATCACCTTGGAATCTTTGGCCTCGGCTCGAACTTCAACATTAATTGTCTCGACCTCTTCGACACAGTCTGTACCACTACTCCATGTCGAGGGCTGTCCGATAATCTTAAACTGCTTTTTCTTACCTTCCATTTTTAAAAATGGATGAGTTTTGTCCTTTGGCCCACGTTCGAAACAAAGAACTATCGAGGGTTCGAATCCCTCTCTCTCCTTTTACTCGGCGAATAGATTTTATGAAATCCGTCGTAAAGAAAAATCAATATTTGGGGGGGGGGGGGGGGGGGGGGGGGGGGGGGTGCAAAGGATGCGGTCAATACAGCTAGAACCACACCTGTAACCCAAGTCAATTGACGAGGTTTTTTAAATCCACCAGTAAGATACACGCGAAATACGTGCAAGATCATCATTAAAAGCCACCTATAGACGCTTTACGCCCAATCATTCCGGATAACGATGCAGATTATTAGTAGAACACTTTCTTCCCCACAAAAGGTACCAAGTTTTATGTCAAATTTTGGATAGGCAAAATCGCAACTAACCTTCACGTGACAACAATGGTAAATTTGTAATTTGAGAAAGAGAGAACCTGCAAAACAAAGAAAAATGGCTCTGATGCCTAATTCAAATATGAGAACTATAAAGTAGAAACGAAATCAGAACTTAGTCTTTTTTGCTTTCCGATCTTGTTTGGAATTAGAATCTCCCTAGGGCTCAAAGGCTTATCAAAACCTTAGATTTTCTTTAGGCTTGGCTCGGCCCATGCTGAGGCCAAACAAGTGATATGAGCTCAACCCATACCACAATTCCTTCTTAGGCTTTCCTTAACTCTTGTCGTCCTTACTTTTGGCCCTTGGCCTGGTATTTCGTATCGAACCGTTCATTTTGTCCTCTTGTCCGAATTTACCCATAACAATAGGGTTTTTTTTTATTATATAAATAATAATATTTTGTCTACATTAAGTACAATTTTTATAAATTGTAAAATATATTTTTATTTAATTGAATTCACGTATCAAATGAGTGTGAAGAATTTATAAAAGTATGTATGTAGTTGAATGGTGGAACAAAAAGTTAAGAAAAAACAAAACAGAACAAAAATAACAAACAAAAACCATAAAATGGAGATTTATTTTCTTGAACACTTTTCAGCAAAAAATAGTAAAAAAATAGAGATATGTCTCTGATGATCCTTCAAATTTGGAGGAATTAAAAGTAGAATTCTTGAAAAAAATTGATAACATTCCATTAGTTGTTAAGATAATGAGAGAGATTCAATTAAAAAATATTGCATGACAGAGAAAAATACAGAGCAATAATAAGATGAAGAAGAAAAAGAAAAGAAAGAATATGATGATAATGAAATTCATGAAGAAAAATTAGGAATCAAAAGTTTTGATTTCTCTTTTGTTTCTCATTTTATTTAAGTATATTCCTACAAGAAATGTAGTTGGTTGTTGTTCATTAAAAAAAAAAAAGGAAAGACAAACTTTAAAAGAATATAAGAAAAAATGCAATCCATATTTTATTAAAATAAAGATGGATAGAATTATTGAATAAAAAATTTTGAAAACAAAAATAGTATAATCATAAAAGCAGATTATGATGAGTTAAAAAAACTGCATCAGATACCAATGATATATGAACTCAATTCTGTACTCTAAACATAAATATATGAACTCAAACAATACAATTTTGCATCCCAAACACATACATATGAACTCCATATGCATATAAACTTCAGACATCATATGTCAACTCCAAGGTCAAACACAGACCCGTAGTAATCTTCGTTCATAATACATGATCTCTTAAAAAAATTCAATAAATTCCAAAGCATCATAAGTCATATCTATATTTGTCACTTACTCACTCACTCATTCCTCACTAAACGAAGATTTCTGTGTGGGAAAAATGAACACCTCTAAGCAGATGTAAATTACTATGTTCTAGTTTACTAAATTACTGTTTTTTTTTATAAAATAAATGTTGTTATGATTTCAACCACCAATTTTAAAGAAAAAAAAGGGTTGATTTATCCATTGAATGATATATTCAAGTAATTTGATGACTTTATGGGCCTATTTCTTCAACAGATATTGTTAGTGATTTCAGATAAATATTTAATATTCTTATTTGTTTCACATCATTTTACTTTTTAAAACTTAGTATTTAGTAAACTTTGAAATCTATCTGACATAGAATTTTTAATACCCTCCATGCTTGTAGATTTTTTATACCTGATAAACGAATAGAACCTGATTAATTAATAAATTAATATCAATTAATCATTATTTAATTTTAATTAATATTAAATATAAATATATTATTTAGACTTAATAAATTTCAGCTAATACATTTATTCTTGATATTTCATATTATTATAACTATTTAATATAAAATTCTATTATTAACATTAATATTTATTTAATTATTTTTATTAATTAAACAACAAATTTAAATAATATTTAATTAAAAATTTTCATTTATTGATATTTTAAGTGATTAAATAGTTAATCGATATAAAAATATATAAAAAATCAAATCTAATTATGACTACATTACTCGTTCTCTTATATTTAATTAAATAATGATTTAATTTTAGTTTCTATATAAAAAAATTAGTAAATTAAACACATTCATTTAATTTCTAGACATTAATTTTCTTGCAAATTCAAACCCATATTTTAATTATCCCAGACATTGAAAACACAGACATTTAATATCCATAACCATAAAACAATATCTGTCGACCCCTAAAAAAAATTTATTATTGTTATTATTTAAAATTATCTATTTTCAAGGAGCTTTCTTTTATAAGTGGTGTTCTTTTTATGATAACAAATCGGTGACTTCTTATTACATCTATTTAGTTTTACAATAGTAATTAATTTATATTCAATTTATTTTCTTTTTAGGTCAATAAAGGCATTTGGTTTAGAGAGAAAAAAAAAGTCAAAGTATTGTGAAATTAGCTAGATTATAATGTCTAAAGGTTGTGGTTGGCAATGATTAGACTTTAACTATATCTATTCAATCCTCATTTTCACATGGTAGAAACTTAAAATAATAATTAATCTTTTTTGAAAAAAAAATGCTTACGATATAAAAAATTTTAATCTAATAATTAAGTAAGCTGCACAAAAATGAGTACACTTCATAATATAAAACATTGTTCAAAGGGAAATAGTATAAACATCTTCTTTATGCTATGACTCATACCCTATAACTTGGACAAAGCTCCTACATCAAATCACTTATGCTAGCTCATCTTTACTCTAAAAAGGCTCCAATAATTAAGATTCTTAATCATAATTTTGTGTTTGACTATTTTGTTTTAAAAAGTTTTGTCGTTTACTAACCATTTCTTTTTTTTTTTCCCTTTAAATTTTACTTTTTTTGTAATCTTGATCAAGATTCAATAATAGAAAATACATTTCTAAAATGTTAGTGGTTGATAAGCCAAACATTATAAAATTATATATGGCTGCATAAAGTTTGATGGCTATGGAGTTGTATCCTTTGAGTACTTTTTTTTTTCTTCCTTTTGAGTTTGTAGTGCTTTGCCCTCATTTGGTTCCTATTATTGCAAAATTTTTCTTTAAACTTTATGGGGTCAGTCAGAATATTAGTGAAAAATAATTACATTTTGTTTTTTTTCCAAAAGAATAATTACTTGGTTAGATTTCGAGTCAAAATCTTCATTTGAAAAGAATATTTTTTAACCACTTGATTAAAACAAAATAATATTTGATATTAAATTATGAAATTTATTATAGATATAAAAATATAATTCAAACATATCAATAATATATATAAAGTAAATTGGAGCGGGGACGAGGAATATATTCTCCGTCCCCCGTTTAGCTTATGGATATTTTTTCTCCACTTAAACTCTATTTCTTTGCCCAATTGGAGACTATGTGCCTGGTTGGGAGTGGGTTCCCACAAAGAAAAAGAATATACTCCTATTCCCAATGTAGTGGGTCCTTGTGTCATTTAAGTTGATCATGTGGATTTGTCATATTAGTAGAAAGCAAAATTTTTAATGTAATAGGATAATAAATTTTCATAATTATATCTATAGTTTTTATTATATTTTTACATGTTTATACGTTTGTCATTGATAAGAGAATTGATTCAATAATTTTCATCCAACCATAGAAAGATCAACAAAATATTGTTGATGTGTTAATACAAATAAAATATAATTTTATGAATGTTCGGATTTCCATAATTTTTCTAGAAAGCCTATTGAAATTGTTAGGGTTAAAAATAGACCAAAAAGATATAATTGACATTTAGCAAATTTGAGGGCGTCATTATTATAACTCATGAAAAATAAGTTCATCTTTACTCTCAAACTCCTAAATTTGATGTACCTTTCACTCTCTAACTTAACCATGAGTGTGTTGTAAGCACATATATATTAGTGAGCATATCTTTCTTTTTTGTAGGTCACGTTATTCCCTTTCAAATAATTTTTTCATAGGTGTCAAAGAAGGTTAGATATTTTTGCCATCAAATTTTGGGATAGAATCAAATATCAACATTTTGGGGGGCGTTTGATTCACCAACATGAGTTGAGTTGATATATATACCAACTCATTGTTTGACATACCAATTTTAAATGTTGGTGGAGTTGAGTAGGTATATTTTACTAACTCACTCCAACTCACCACAAGTCCACCTTCTTCCAATGTTTACAATGACTCCACTCATCGCCGTTGTCACACTTCAGGAATTAACTCCAAGCTTCGACAACTATCTCCAATAAAAACTCCAACAACTAACTCTAGGCTCCGACAACACCTCCGATGACAACTGTGACGACGAAATTCAGACTCCCATAATCACCTCCGACGAGGAACTTTGGGCTCCAAAAACTTTCATACAACCAAATTCGACGACCAATTCCGGGCTCCAGTAACCACCATAAGTGACAAACTTCAACGACCACCTTCGCGCTACCAACTCCAACAACCAATTTCAAGCTCTGAAAACAAACTCTAATGACGAACTCCGACAACCACCCAAACTCCGACGAAAACCATATTCGATGACCACCTTTGTGCGAGCAACTTCGACGACCAACTCGAGGTTTTGACAACCACCTTCGATGACAAGCTCCGACAACCAACTCTAATACCACCTTCATGCAACTAATTTCACGCTGCGACAGCCACCTCTGGCTACAATCTCTGACGAAAATCATCTTCGATAATCAACTTCGACGACCACCTTCGCCTGACCAACACTGGGATTCGAAAACCACCTCCGATGACAAACTTCGACAACCAACTCCAAATACCACCTTCATGCAACCAACTTTAGACTCCAACAATCACCTCTGACTACAAACTCCAGCGAAAACCATCTTTGATGGTCAACTTCGACAACCACTTCCGACTACCATAAGATTGATGACTATTAAAATATGTTGTAGGGTGGTTATTATATAAAAAATATTATTTTGTCTATACTAAGTGCAATATCTATACGTAATAATTTGTAAAAAAAATATTTTTATTTAATTGAATTCACATATCAAATAAGTGTTAAGAATATTTAGATGAAAAGTATGTATGTAGTTGAAAAGTATGTAACATATAACAAAAAAAACTCATAAAATGAAAATTTTTTTCCTGAAATATTTTCCAGCGAGCATTAGTAAAAAATAGAGATTTGTTATCTAATGATCCTCCAAATTTAGAGGAATCGAAAATAAAATTATTGAAGAAATGTGGTCATATTCCATTGGTTGCTAAGATGATGGGGGGATTTAATTTAAAAAAATTCATGACATAGTAAAAATATAGAGAAACAACCGGAAGAAGAAGAAAAAGAAGAAGATGATAATGAAATTCATGGAAAAAAATCAGGAATCAAAAGTTTGATTTCTCTTTGGTTTCTCATTTTATTTGACCATATTTCTACAAGAAATATAATTGGTTAGTTGTTGTTGTTCATTGCCCTAAAAAGAAAGAAAGAAAAAAAGAAAATTTTTAAAAATTAAAAGAAAAGAAATTGCAATCCATATTTTATTGAAACAAATATGGGTAGAATTATTGAATAAGAAAGCTTCCAAACAAAAATAGTAATAATAAAAGCATATTATTTGGAGTTCGAAAAACTGCATCAGATATCTAGACATATAACCTTAACTCTACACCTCAAATACAGACATATGAACTCCAAACATTCTATCTCAACTCAGCGCTTCAAACATCCTCTTACTCATTTATTGAAATAATTTCTATAAATTTGAGAATTCATTCTGTTAGCATGATTAAGGCAGTAACACTAGGGGAAAGAGAGCTTATTGAGATTTATGTCAACTATGGAGGTTTAGTTGGAAGCTTGTTTGACAAAAGCTTATAGTTAAAATAGTTTACGATAAATTTATATTAGACTAAATTATATAAAATATCTTTGAACTATATATTTTGTGTCAAAAGAACCTCTAAACTTTCAAAAGTTTTAAAAATATCTTTAAATTTTTAAAAATAGTTCAAAAATACCTTTACCGTTAATTTTGGATGGAAACTATTAGTGTTTTATTTAAAAAACATATCCTTGAACTTTAAAAAAGTTTCAAAAATACCCATAAACATAAAAAAANAAAAAAAATTATTTTTTTTTTTAAAAAAAAGTAAAAGATATGTTAGAGAAATAAAGATAACCTATTTCAAGTGATAAAATGTGTAAGAGAATAAAAAATTATTTATGAGAAAATAATATAAATAATTTCCTAAAAAAAAAAAAAAAAAAAAAAAATCTTTATTGTTAATATATATGAACACAAACCATTAAAATCCATTTATAATATACCCTTATTCTCTTGGTTAACTATTTGATTTTTTGTTTATCCCACTAAAAAACAATTGTCACATTCAGTTAAGGCATATAGGTTATAAAAAAAAGAAAGAATATTTTTAACAAATTATACCTTAATAATTGAGTGTGTTAATAACCAAATACATTTTTTTTGTATTTGGTTGTTCATAATTTTGATAAATTTTATGGGGAGATTTTTATTTTGAATTTTGTAGGATTTTGTGCTTTAATTTGAAAATTGGTTAATATTTTTGTTACGATAAAGTTGATGTAAAAATAGGATAAATTAGAGAAAATTGAGATTCTCTATATGAAAAAAAGTATATATATCTATATAACTTTGTTTTTAAATTTGGTATTTTTCAGATTATAGAAAACTTTAAACAAATAGATCACCTACTAATAGTACGAGTATTTTTATAAACTTTATTTTGCAAGGTTAAGAGTATATGCAACTTTTAAAAGTTGAAGGAAATTTTAGAAACAAATATTAACAATTTGTGTTCATATACTAATAGTAAAGGTATTTCCAAACTTTTCTACGTTTAAGGATATTTTTAAAACTTTTTGAAAGTTCAAAAGTATTTTGAAACAAAATAACAATGATTTCCATTCAAAACACAAAATACAAAATTTATGGACATTTTGTATACAAAAGGTTTTGAATATTATACCTCTTATCTTTATGTCATGTTAAATTATCAATCAACTTAAAAATTGACGCGTTATGTATAATTTCCCTCTGAAGATTTGATATGAAAATGTGAGAAAATGAAAGCAAAGACTGTTTCATACTATAACCTATAATAGACATTTAAAACAAGATAATCATGATCATGGATGGATACAGGGAAAGAAGATTTTGTATATAGATAAAATGTCAGAATTATTAAGTGGGAAGGGAAGGGAAGGGAAGGGAAGGGAAGGGAAGGGAAGATTATATGCTTTAATTAAGAAGAAAATGAAAGAGGGTGATTGGAGACAAGAAAATCAGAGAAGAATAGAAATATGTGAAAGGCCATAATTTGACACTGTTTTTCATAGGGAAATGTAAGCAAAGGGATAAGTTTTCTTTTCCTTTGTTAATCTCAAAACTTTGTCAGCTTGTTTCTTTGGTTTGGCTTTAGCAGGGCCATGTATTTAAGTGGGGACAAACAAAAGTTGTGGATCTTTTGAAACTTAGGCTCAAAATTGGAGGGCTTTACTTTCTTTCAAAAAAGATAAACAAACAATATTACAAGGGATGCCCTTTGCCTTTGCCTTTGCCAGTTTGTCTACTCACTGCTTCAGCCTTTGACATTATCATCTCTTTTTTCTCTTTCCATCTTTATGTGTATGTGTGTGTGTTGTGGGTTTATACAAGAAAAAGAAAACACCATCATTGCTCTCACCATTATTATTTGTGAAAAGAAACCTTACACACACACACACATTCTACCCATTCTCATGTATAAGTGTTGCCATTAGTTTTGAAAAGAAAAGAAGGGTTAGGATTTCTCAAAAGAAAGGGGTGATCAAAAGGTAACATCCTTTTCTACAAATCATGCTCATTCAAATGTAGAACTTCCCAATTTCACTTTCGACTTATAATGTTTGTATTCATTTCTATTCTCGACTTTCAATTTAATCAAATTAGATTTCAAACTTTGATCAATATTACAATTAATTAATCCACTAATTAAAAAAAGATAATGTGAAATATTGTGTCAATTTCACTAGATTTCAATAATATCGGTGCATGCCGCTTTTGTGAAGATCTCATCAATTTCGCATCATATATTTGTTTTACAATTCTCTAAAAGTCTATAGAGTAATTTTTTAACGAACATGTCATAATTCATTAGAGATAAACATTATTACATTCTTTTAAGTTTCAAGTTGATTACAACACTATCTTTATGTCTAAAAAATGATATGATGTTAGTTATTTGCCTAAACATGCATGATTTAACATTTCGAACTTTTATTGAAAGGAGAAAAAAAATTAGTACATAGAAGATATGTGCTATTTTTAGAAAGAATGAATATCTAAGGTAAATTACAAGTTTAGTATATGAAATTTTATATGCTTATATGTTGGTGTCTAATAAATCTTAAAAATATAAAATAAATCTTTAAACCTCCAATTTGGTACTTAATAGATCACTAACACATTTAACATTTTAAAAAAATTTAAAGAATCTACTAGACATAAAACTAAATTTTGTGTCTAATAGAAAACTGAACAACTTTTAATTTTGTGTCCAATAGGCTCGTAAATTTTTAAAAATGTTGAATAGATGAAAGCCTTATATTAGACACAAAATTAAAAGCTTGAAGACTACTAAACAAACATTTGAAAGTTGTTAGACAATTTGAACGGTTTAAGGACCTATTAGATTAAAAAAAGTGCAAGGATGATGTGATAGTAAATAATAATAACAGTTTAATATTTTTTTTTAAAAAAAATTGTTACATAACAATTTTTCATTATGTAAGTGGGTTATACTTAAAAAAAAAGATTAAAAATATATTGTAAAGATGATTAAAAACAGTACTCTTACAACATATGTTTATTTTCCGTAAAAAATGAAAATTATGGAATTCACTATCAATCAAAAGATTCAATTTTTTTTAAGGGTAAAAGTTAAAGAAAAGAACAGCACAAGTAGAGAGGCATTTGTACGTGATGATGCCTCTTTTTCAGGATTCTAAATTTAATATGAAAGGTGAAGAGGATGGGTATGATTGAAGTGAAAAAGATAATCACATATCAATCAGTGAAATAAAAAAAAAATATATAATATATATATATATATTTATATTTTATACATAAAAAGGAGAGAGATTAAAGGGTTTTTGTTTTGGGTCTCTCTCCATTTCTCATGCAAAGAAATAAAGTTTTGATAATATCAACAGTGTCAAAGGAGAGAAGAGTACTGCCTGCATAAACCCCTTTTAACCTTTTTTCTCATCTTCCATTCTTTTAACATTTGAATTTCAGATGGACATGAGGGCCCCTTTCCATTCCCAATACTCAAAATCCCAAGGAAAAATCATCCCTTTCTATGTAATCCAATAAAAAATGGCAAACAAAAAAGAAAACCCACCTCTTTATTTTAATATATATTCAATTTTGTTTTTACATCTTATTCATCAGATTTTTCAAAATGGAAGAAAACTATTCATTTATGGGAGAGAATGGCATTCCATAAGCAAATCAAGTTAGATATAAATATATATGTAAATTCCTTTCACATCTGCTAACAACTTTTGTTGAATAGTTTTAATTTCATAATTAATCACCACATTTTCTAGGTAGAAAATTTTACATATAAGCAACATTTTCTTTTTGGTTTCTACAACTTCAATTTGAGTCCTATAGGTTTTTTTTTCCTAATACACAACTCTATAAACAAGGAATCGAACCTTCGATCTTTAGAAAAGAAGGTTATGCTAATTACCGTTGAACTAAACTTACTTTTGTAGCTAAGCTCATGGCATTTGAGCTCTATAGTTTGTTTCAATATAAAATAAACATCATTGAACATACCAATTATTACTCTTGGAAAAAAAATTATAATGTACAAAATTATGAGTTTTTTTTGTTCTAAATATGAAATGTTGTCAAAATCAAACATAGTTCAATTGACACACGACACACGAGTTTGATATTAACTACGAGATATTTGATTCGAATTTTTCTACTTCCGATTACACTTAAAGTAAAAAGAACATGACATGTTAGTTCATCGTTGGATGAAAACTAACCCATCACACGCACAAGCTAGACAAGGTGTTGTTAGTAATTGGTGTTGTTACCAAAGAAATTCAAAAGGTATATAACAATATCATACAACCAAAAAAATCAAAACTTTTAAAACAATAAAAACTAAAACTAAAAAATTTAATTTAATGTAAAATGATGGAGGAAGAAAAAGACAAAGAAAAGTAAAGGAAAAAAAAGGCATGTGATTGTTTGCATATCTTTTCACAAAAGATAATAACACAAATGATGAATATCGCAGAAAATAAAATAATTAAAAAAAAACAAATAATATGAATAAGTTTAAGGAGGAATATGATAATGAAATTGTGAAGATTAGATTGTGGCGGCTGAAGAATCGCCCCTAAATCCCGCCTCCAATCACTCCCTCTAATCTAATTATTGAAATTAATTTAATTTCAATGGGATATTGATGATGATGATGATGAAGATTGAATAATAATAATATTATTAGTAACATTATATGAATAATGAGGAAATAATTAAAAATAGATCTCTGTTATTTACAGGATAATTAATAATAGTTAGGAAGAAAATGAAGGTGTTTCAAATTATGGTTGATAATGGCGATGGTTAATTAACGAAGATGATTCTCTCTTTCTCTATTTCTCTCTCTACTGTAATTTCTCTCTTTTTCTTTCATCATTTTCTTCCAATTTTCTTTGATTTTCTTTTTCCTTTTTCAACTAATCAGAACAAATCCATGGTTCCACCATACCTTCAGTTCTAGCTCTTAAATTCTCCGCCGCTTTATCACCGAGAAATCCCGACGAATTTGCAGTGCCGGCGGCGTAACGGATCAATTTCCCGTTCAGATTTCCATTGCTAGATCTTAAATTGATCATACCTTGTTGATTTGCTTCTCCACCACCGCCGTTGACGACCCAGTTCGCCGGAGGATGGTGGTTGCCATTGTTGTTGTTGCTGCAGCTTCTGGGTAAGACTTGACCGGACGGTGGGAGGCCATGACCGGCGTGGGTGGTTAAACCGAACTCCTCGAAAATACCCATTTTGAGATTCTGTTCGTTGTTGGAAGAATTATGGATCAATTTGGGGTTGGATTGAAACATATTTTGGATATCAAAAATTGGGTTTTGCAAATTGCCGCCGGCGAGAAAAGTCGACGGTGACGGAGAAAGAAACGGCGGTTTTTGTGGGAATGGTCGGAGAAGGTAAGTTTGTTGTGTGGAAGGTAAAACGTCTAAATGTGTGGAAGATGATGATCTGTTACTATTTCCATCGCCGAACAGATCAAATCTCGCGGCGGCGTTTCTTGTAAAAGGAGAGGAAGAGGATGAAGCAGTAAACGGCGGAGCTGGAATCCCGGTGAATTCCTGAACCATAGCACGAAAATTCGTAGTGTCTGTCGTTAAAACCGTCGTCGGAGCTCGTCGAGACGCCCTCGGCCGCTTCTTCGTGTTTCTAACCATGTTCGCCCCAATACTACCACCACCACCACCACCACCATCGCCGCCGCAATTATTAGGAATATTTTGCAATTCAGAGGGTGGGAAGGAATTAGTAGAGTCAGGTGGGTGAGAAAAATTCTGAACGCCGGCAGAGAAATTGGAGATTGAGGATAAGGTGTGATCAGTGGCGGCGGAATTAGGCGGTGGGGGGTGGAGATCGGAGGGAATTTGGTCGGATCTGACAGGCCGGGACCAAGCCATATCGAGATTAAGAAGTGGGTTTTGGTTAGAAAGTGAAGATCTAGGATCAAATAAATTAGACAGAGGATCAAAGACGGCGGTGGCAGAGGAGGATTGAGAATGGAAGTTTTGAGGGAAAGAAGCGGCGTGGGTTTGTGAATTGGTTAAGAAGGCGGCGGAGATGGAATCAGCCGGTGAATCAAACTCATCGTCGCCGCCACTAGACGACTGCATACTTCCACTATTTCCAGAATCCATGGAGAAAGAGAGAGGGAAAAAAAGGGAAAAAACTGATAACTGAAGGGTTTGAAGAAAGGCAATAAATAAACTGGGTTGAGTAATAAAGGCAGTGATGATCTGCAAAACAAAAGGACACACAGCTGAGATTTTTTTAATTATTATTATTTTTTTTTTTCGATTTTGGGGTTTGAAAATAGTGGAAAAGAGAAAAAGAGAACAAACCCCAACTGACAAATATGGGGAAAATTAATTTTGATTTTTGATTTTTTTAAAAAGAAAAGTGGAATATATAAATAAAACCTTCAAGTTTTATTGCAATTCTTTGTTCTGGTTTTTATGGGAACAAAAGTTGAGGATTAGGGTTTTTCTGTGAGAGGGGGAGAGGGAGAGAGAATATGGAAAAAGGAAGAAATTTAAAAAAGAGGGTGCTGTAGGCTTTTCACTGGATTTAAGAGGAAATTTTTAAAAACAAATAAATAAATAAATAAAGGAAAAGATTGGTTTATTTGTGGTGTTTGTGGAGTTTTGAATAAAATAAAAACAAGAAAAGATAAATAAAGGATCAGAGTGGGGTAGAGCCATAGGAGAGAGAAAAAAATGAGTGATCAATTTGGTCAATCTAATAAGTATAGCGATTTTGATTTGCAATGTGAAAACAACAACATTTTACAAATTGTAACATGGATGACATGTCATTTATATTATATTATATTATATATATATATATTCGTAACGTTTAAATACCATTTTGATCCGAATACTTTTAATTCTAACATATATCTCTATTCTTTTTTTGGTACTTTTGAATTTGACTTATTTAATCCTTACTTCCATACTTTTACTTTACTCCGTTTTAGTCTTAACTCTCAAAATATCTCAATTGATGTTTGATTTGGTCATAACACTTACTTTCGAAATATTTTTATTGGTCTACTTGTTTTGGTTTCTCTATTTTCATTTCTATCTCGTTTATTTTATATTTCAAGAGTAGCTATACAAAAAAAAAAAAAAAAGATAAATTATATAATCATTTATTTGAATCAAAGGAGTTTCTATTGTTTGTGTCTATTATATTTTACGAGAATGAATCAAAATAGTCACGTTTTAATACTAAAGATGTCAAAATAAAGATTAAATTAGAGAAAAAAACTAAAATGAAGCTATAAAGGCAAGACCAAAAAATAGAATTTAAATGTATTAATGTAATCTTAAACTTTTTGAAATCTTCAAGCATATCTCTAATTTTTTCTTTAAAAAAATTAACTTACGTAACAACTATCTAATACATGCTTAATTGTTACTTAAATGTTGACATGACATGTTAACTAGATTCGTATGAAATTGTAGGAAATTGGAGGTACAAGGCTATGTAGATAATTTTAAAGGCAGATGGACCAAGAAGTTGAATTTAAAATGTACTTCATATACTCATACTCATCCTTCATTTTAAAATTTTAAAGCTATTCTAGCTCTATTAAATTCTTTTATTCCGTCTTGTCCATGTATTTTGAAATGTTTTATTTTAAATTTTTAAAAAAGTTTATTCCCTTCTTTTCTTTTGATTTTTTTATTACATTAAATGTAAAATCTGTAAAAAAAATATTCATCTTTTTAGTTCGACAAATATAGGACAGGAATCGAACATTTAACTTTACGAAATATAACAAATACCTTATCTCCTAACATATATATACTTAGATTGGTGTATGAATTTCAACATATATAACTTAGAATGTTAGGAATCATCACTTAATATACAAGTTACTTTAATTAAAGACATGTATATAAATTTCATGCATAAATATCCAAATAAACTTTCATGGAAAGTTTAAGAACAACTATACATAATATATTTTTTTTTTTTTTTAAAAGACAAAATAGAGTCTAAACCAAGGCTAAAATAATATACATGAACAAGAGCATATGGCTAATTAATTGGAAAAAAAAAAAAAGATTAATTAGGTGGGCTAGAAAATCTTTTTTTTTTCTTTTTTTAAAAAAAGGAAAATTAGGGTAGATGGTAGTTGAATACTATACTATAAAGCTATTAAGATGATGACTCTAACCTTCGTCACTATTACTTCTTCTCCCACTATCTCCATTTATACCAAACTCCCAAAGATATCTAATAGATTTAATTAATTAATTCACTATTCATATTTATATACTATTTTACTATTAATTAATTAATCAATTAAATGCCCAAACAATTTTATCCCCTCCTCCCCCTTTCTTTTCAAGATTAGGTTAATGATAGCCCACCTATAGCAACTTTTCTTTATTACAATTTAATACACCATATATATATATATTACTAATTTTACTATATCTATCTTCATTTGTCGATATGAACTTCAGGTAAGTATATAGGTCGAAAAATCACGTCAACCGATCAAAACTAACAGAACTGAAGGCGATTGATCGAAGAAGAGGAAAAGTTCGATCCAAACTGACAATTTTTTTTTTTTTAAATATAAAGAATAAAACCGACCAATGATGGTTTGCACTCTCCAACGGTTGAGGTCGGTTTGAACATTTACTAAACCGACCATTTTTGATTTCGTGGCGATTTGGTCGGAAAACTGACTTCGACCAATAGTTACACACCCCACACATAAAATAACTTTCATAGATTCAAATATTCACTCCAAAAGAAATATATATCGACCGAGTCAAAATGAAAAATTTTTCTTTGAAAGAAAGAAAATCTAGTGTTATGATTATAGAACCGTGGAGAATCTCTCCCATAGTCTTCTTGCTGAATTATGTAGATAGAGCAATTGAGGGAAAACGATGATGATGACTTTTTTTTTTTTTTTTTTTTCTATGATATTTTCCCACTATCATTTTCAAACATATTTGGAGGAAGTAGAAAAAAAAAATTTAGAGATTCTGTCAACTTTATGGAAATAGATAAGATGAGATTAATTTCAGTTCATCTACATATTTGGTTTGTTGCAACAATCAGAACCATAAAGAAACAAAGAACATCTGTTTAATTAATTAATTATTTATTTATTTTAAAGGATTTGGGTTTAGATCTAACTATTTATCCACCCACTAAGAAACCAAACCCTAAGCCTAACAAGTAACCATCCTAAATTTTTCACTTTTCTTCTATACACGTTACATCCCAAAGTTATTATATACATATATATACATTTGCCTTTAATTTCAGCACCTTTATTATGAGTATTTGTAAGGTTATTCTATTTTGATAATCCCTTCCATCCCCATGTACCTTATTCTTGAGAGAGAAGGAGAGAGGTTTTTTCTATTCTTCTGAGAATAAATATTTATATAAAAATAGGATCGATTTGAAACTATTTTTTTTTATTGTTTTGAAACTATTTTTTAGCATTTAATTATTGTAATTTTTTCTGAGCACTTAAAAAGTCATTTCAAGCATGTCTTTAGTGATGGACAACAAATTAAAATACGTATAACCACCTAGTTATTATAAAATTGGTCTCACAGGACAACTCGTCTAACTCTACAATGGATCCTACAACTTGTATGATATTAAATTATAAGTAGATGGCCACCATAGACTGAACATGACCTCTTAGCTCCTTATCAAGAAGATGTTCCATTATTTATCACTATGCCAACTCAGGATAGTCTTTTTCATTGATTGTTTGTTTTCAAATATAAGAAAATGTACTAAAATAATTATAAACATGACAAAATTTGTCTATCGCAGTCTATCACAAATAAATTATAATATTTTTCTATTATATATAACTAATTTTCAGTAGTTTTGTCATTTAAAATAATTTTTCAAAATTAAACTTAAATGTGAGTATTGGATAGATGAATATTAGGGCTAAAACCACACCTTCTTCTTATTGTTATTATTTTACAGTTAAAAGAATACTAAAATAGTTGTCATGAAAATTCTTGATGAAAATGGGTACAAATAGACAAGTTTTATGGCCAAAATAGAATATATATATATATATATATATTTAAAAAAAAAAAAAACACTACATTCATATCTTGGTTTCGTCTCTAAATTCTTAAAATCCTATTTTAGGTTCCAAAACATTGCATATAAAATGGTTTAAGAATATCACTGCTACTTTTTAATAGAAGTAAATATTATTTTTGAAATTTATATGGCTCTTAAGCGCATGGACACACTAGTCTAAAATCGAATTAAGTAAAAGTCATGTTAGTTATATGAAACTGTGGTGGTGAAAAGATTGAAATACTTTTTATGCTAAAGGTTAAAAACTAAAAAAGAATTTAAATTCAGGACCAAAATTAAATAGACATCAAAGTTTAGGTATAAGATAGGATTAGAATCTTTATAAAAAAATATTGTCCCAATTTAATTAATGGAAACAAATAAAAGAAACTTTTTTTTTTTTTTTTTTTTTTTTTTTGAAAATAAAGCTTATTTCTTCTCATTTTTTTATAATAGTTTACATTTTTGTTAAGTACAATGGTTGAATTATTAACCAAATTATAAAAATAAAAGTAAGTTTTTAAAAACTACTTTTTTTAGTTTTCAAATTTTGGTTTGGTTTTTAAACCATTGGTAAGAAGTAAATAATCAAAATAGAAATTTTGAAGTGATAGTGATGTTTATAAGCTTAATTTAAAGAAAAAAAATACAAACGAAATAGTTATCAAATGAGATTTTAAAGATTTAAATTTTTAGTTTCACGTACTGATTTGAAAATTGAAAGGAAAATTAGAAATTTTTTATGGTTTAAAAGATCAAAGTGTGATATTTTCAAACTTCAAAAACCTAAAACATAAATCTAGTAAGAAGTTAAGGGTTCAAAATTTTGTGTATATTATTATTTGCTTAATGGTAGGTTTTTAAAAAAAAAACTAGTGAAACTAAACAACTAAAATAGGAAAAAGAAACCAATGATTTAAAATTAAAAAATATACACATATAAAAGAAGGAAAAAGAAACTAGAATGCGTTTGGAGTTTCTATTGGGAAGGAAAATGATCAAACGTAAACCTTTATCGTTTTTATTTTTCCCTAAGGTAAAACATATTGGGATTAAATATGTAAGTCACTTTTAAAAATTCGTTCATTTCACGTCTATTTTAAAATTAATTTCTACCTATTTTTAGATTCTTAAAAAATCAGATACAAATTTAAACTAATTTATAATTTATAATTTAATCTGTTAAAATTAAAATTTTATTTATATGTTTATTTTTTTCACTAATCAAATCTATATATTCTAATTTTAAAATAACTATACTATATTGATTTTTTTTTTTAAATAAAATTGTTTTTCTTAATATTTAAAAATTAATTTAGAGAAAATAAAATACACCATTCTAAACAATTATTTGAAATTATATATTATAAAAAATAAAAATTTTAGCAATAGGTCTATTTTAACTATTATAACTATAACAAAATAATATAGTATTAATTACCAAATACTTATATCTACTTTTTCAGTTTTCAAGCTTAAATTTGCCAAACACTAATTTATTTCATTTTACAATTGATTTTTTTTCTAAAAACACAGTTGCCAATGATTATTGTAAAAGCTACAATAATCCCGAATGAAGCTTACATCTCCTCTTCATGCATTTTCTCACAAGCTTAGCTTTCCTTTTTTCGTCGACAGATCTAGAACCTATTCGTTGTGTCGTAGAAACCACAACTTTAAAGAAAGTTCAATATGATCGTGGTACGCATCGTTCTTATTGATTGTTCTCTAAAGTTAAAACAATTCTTCATCAGATGTGTACTCGTTTGATGAAGGGTTGAAATTAAATTAAGAGAAGATGGTTTGCTTAGAGTCAAGAGGATGAAGAAAAGCACGAACAAGCTCTGTCTTCCTGATTTGTATCCTCTAGTTTTTGTAAAAGCAATGGAGAAAATGTAGACCAATGGATACAAAACATTTGGAAAATTATTTATAGATCTGGATAATGGCACAATTCAAATTCCAAACGTGTTTATTTTAATACAATTAAGTTTCAACTTAAGTCCATTTAATTTTACGTATGTATAAATTTTAAACCCAATCTTTCATGTCTTAAAATTTTAGAATATCAGTGCACATAAATGAATTACAAAGGTAACAAAATGAAAGAGATGTATTATAAGATATTGGTAATATCGAGATAATCTTGATAAATATATATGAAAAAAATTGTTAGATGTGGTGTGTGTATATATACACATTTATTTATTTATTTTCAATTACAATAACATATAGAAATGCATCAACTAATCCCTCACTCCTCTAGCATACTATTCAAAAAATTATGTAAAGATAAAGATTTAAATATCAAATTTTTTTTATCGAAGATATGTACCTTGACCGATTGAATTATCTCACATTGTTAATATACATATACCTACATGTATACATATACGTAGATTTATATACATATATACATATACATACATACATATATTCACACACCATTTTACTTAAAAAACATGAAAATGGTGAGAAATTGAAATGAAACAAGTACCATTTTAAAAAACCAAATGGGTATCGTATGAAGTCTTAAATTATTTTATTAGTGGGTGTTTTTTTTTTTTTTTTAATGTTTCATGCATTGTTCAAAGATTTCGATAGACTTGAAAGGGGAATTTCGATTTTTATGCTAGCCCAAATGGAAATTTTTCTCTTTTATCATATAAAATCTTTATTTCTAAGAAACCACATATTTTTATTCAAATATTTTCCATAAATTTTCATATCATTTCACCTTAAGTTTAACTTGAATTAATGTGAGTTATCTAATATTTTTCTCATTTTCTTTCAAGCTCTATCTACTTGTAGAGTTTTTTTTTTTCTTTCTTTTTCATTATATTAGGTTTAATATTATATTTTCTTATATCCCTCTTATGTTTAAAATTATGGTTTTTTTTTTTCAGTATGTTATGTTAGTTTAATGCTAAGATTTTTTTTCTCAAGAAAAAAACTATAATTTTTTATTTTTATATCCACTCTATTTTATAATAAACAATATACAATCATTTAATATTCAAATATTTCATGTCCTTTACTTTTGTAATTAATTTCCAATACTTGGTATTATTTTGTAATTATTTTTACATTTTTAAAATTTTTGCTCTCGCATCGATATTTACACAGATATTTTATAATATACATCTAAATGTTGTCTTACTTTATAGAAATAATGATTAAAAATGGTTAATTATAGTCTAATTTAACCACAATTAAAGTTTCATTAATTAATTATAACAATTTCCATCAATTTCAATAAAGTTTTCCAAAATTTTCATCGACATCGATATTTCCATGAAATCAGGATCTCGATATTTTCATCGACATCAATATTTTGAATTTTGATTTTATGTTTATAGTGATTTTTTTCTAAGAAAAATATTTGGGTACATCTCGAACTACACACATCTTTGTACATCGTATCTAAAGTGCCCAATCATAAGTTGTCATTTGACAAATTTATCTTCTTTTTTTTTTTTTTTTTTTTTTAATTTTAAATATGAACGTACTTGATTAGTTCTAAGTGTTTTTTTTTTCTTTATTGGATTCTACATCAATTATGGTGTGTTGGGGTTTAATGTTTTGTTTGAGAATTGACTTGTAATTTATGTTATAGTTTACTTGATTTGTGTTTGAAATTAAGGAGATGGGGTTTGTTTAAATTAGATTTTTAGTTTGATGGGTAATGGATTTTGTGTTTGGTTATGCTTTGTTGTGTTTTTTGTTTGTGGATATGTTTGTTTTGGGAGAAGGGTACCAAGTCCTTGCTTCCAATTATGGTTTAGTGGATGTGGGGGAAGAGGGTTTAATATTTCTTGGTGTGACTTTACTTATGTACTTTAATTTGGACAATTGACTTTGACTTATATTTGAGAATTATGTCACTTATGTTTGAAAGGAGATGAGGTTTTTTTTCTTTTTCTTTTTCTTTCTAATATTTATATATATATATATTTGGCTTTATAGTTGTGATATTTGGGAGTTTTGTGATTATTATGTGCAAGTCTGACCTTTAGTATATATAATATTAGTGGACCATAAATAGATTGGCTTTTAGTATATTTTTAGGAATTACTGAGTTGTGATGGGGCATCTATTTTAATCATAACTCAAATCTTGGCTTGTTCTCACTTATATTTCATTAGGGGATTATTATAACTTCCTAGTTTCTAAAAGTGATTTGGATTGCAATACTCAATCATATTGTTTGTTCCCTTTTACTTCTTAATTGAAATTAAGTTATGTGATCGAGGTCTTATTCAACTTAAAATATCAAATAAAATCCATGAATTTTTAATTTTATGTTTAATAGATTTACATTACATTCTAATTTAAGTATTATGTTAGCGTTATTTCTAACTTATGTTGTTACTTTGTTACACAAAGCTAATACATTTGATGATTAACTTCACACAACTTATTTTTGGTTAATGTCAAGTATTATTTTATTCTATTCTTTTTAGTAAAAAAAAAAATTACGATGATGAAGATTGATTCTCTGACAGCTTCGAAAAAGTGAGTACATGCCAACTATTGTTAAACGAATTCAGTTTAGCATTATCTTATTCTATATAGGACGTGCTTCGCCAATTTAAAATAAATTATAAAAAAAGACAAGTAAATAAATGGATTGATAAAAACGTGACCTTTTTACTTAATGACAAATTTTAAAAAAATGTCTCTACATTTAGCGACCAAAACAGGAACATATCTCAACCTAAAAGCATTGTTTTTTATAATTTAGAAAAATCATCATAACAATACATATATACATGGCCTTATTGAAATTGATCATTTTGTTGTTGAAATTTATTATTTGTGGGACAATACTTCCATGCTGACTATAAGTTACAAGAAGTTTCTGTTGCTTACCAACTAAATTCTTAAGAAGCAGAACACAGATTTTCTTTTGAATAAAAATAAACACTTACAAACAAATTTAATGGTGGGCTCCTGCTCCTAGTCAACCTTGAACTATTCTTCTTACCTACTAGACTCATTATATTTTCCGTTTTAGATCAAAGAAAATCACTCTGAATTTTATATATCTTAGAAATTTTAATTAAAAAGGTTTCTATATTACATTACAAATTTGATCTACATGATTTGGAGGAAGTTAGAATTTAATCTATATAGTTTCGATAAAATTTAGGACTATTATAAGATATTATAATAGTCCATAAACTATTTATTAGGTACTATCAAACCATAAGGATTTAATTCTAACTTTTAAAACCATAGAGACTAAATTTAACTTCTTCCAAACTATAGGAAAGAAATTTGTAATTTACCCTATATATTAACTACTGACCCAAATACATATATAGTTTGTTAAAGTGGAGTGAAAAATTCAAAATTTTGACTTTTTTTTTTTTTTTTTTTTTTAAAATAATCAAAAGCATATGTTTTAACTAAAATGAACGTAGTTCAATTGATATAATGTTTGTACTATTAATTTCGAAATTAGATTTTTTATTCTCTCATCCCACAATATCGTTAAAGAAAAAAGCATATGCCTTAATCAATTAGTTGGATAGATGTGACTAGAGAGTCCGTTATAAGAGAATCTATGATGATTGAAATACTTTATTGATCCAACCAATTAAGTAAAAGAGTATATGAATTAAAATAACAAATGATAAGGAGTATATCAATTAACTTAGCTTAATCAAAATGGCTTGATTGAAGTAGGACCTTGATTGAAAATAAAATTATTTTAATGAACAACTCCACTATTTGAATAGTTTGGGATGAGTTGATATGTACTTTATTATTATTATTATTATTTGTTTTTCTAGAAACTTGTGTTCTTCCATGAAACCAAATGGTAAGAGAGGGTCATAACATGGTCTAGACAGCTTTGTTTGAAAGAAGGAAAAAATAGAACAGAAACACAAAGTAATGTTGAAAAAAATGACATAGAAGGTGGTATCAATCCATTCCCAAGTTCATAAATTCAAAGGAGATAAAGTGGGAAAGAAGAAGGGAATATAACAAAACTTTCAAGAACAACTTCATTTTGGATTTAAATGACTTGAAATTAGATCTTTAAGGTTTTAATTCAATGGTCCAATTGATGGTAGATTCCCTAAAAAAATCATATGCAATTGCCATTTGTTAAAAACTAAACATATATATTCAAAAAAAGACATTGAAGTGACACTTCATTCTAGGGTGAAATGATTATTGATGCTTGAATTTATTGAATGATATTAGTAGTACCATTCACAAATGTCCAAAAAGCTCAAAGGGGTTTGGATAAAGTCCTCTAAAGATGTGATCTGACAAATCTTTATGTAGCCTCTACAATTGAGCTTATAATATGAGGGGAAATTAAAACATTACTCCTTAGTTTTGTCAAACATTTACCTTGACCATCAAGTTACATTTTTGTGTATGATCATTACATTATAGAAAACAAGATTACTTTCTTTCAAGTAGGGGCAATGAAGAAACTTTTCAAAATTTTTCCTTTTTCTTTTTATATTTTGTTTCCCCCCATATTATTCTACTCTATTTCTTCTACCTAACAGGGAAAACTTTAAAATTAAAGTTTTTAGGCACATTTTCTTTAACCTAAAAAACAAGACCAAGGGGCAATCCTAATATATTATATTCTTTCTTTGTTATTGAGCTTTACATGTTTTTCAAAGCCATAGTTTCAACTTTAATCATATCAATGAGAAGTCACTTCCATTGGACACAATATAACACAATAACATGCATTTTTTTATTATTATTATTATTTTTTTTAATGCAACCCTCCTCCTTGGGCCTAAACAATAAGAGCTTTATATTGGGTCACACATGTCATTTTCAATAGACTTTTTTTCTTTTTTCTTTTTATTATTATTATTATTTTTTTTAATGCAACCCTCCTCCTTGGGCCTAAACAATAAGAGCTTTATATTGGGTCACACATGTCATTTTCAATAGACTTTTTTTCTTTTTTCTTTTTATTATTATTATTATTTTTTTCATTCTTGAATCTATCTTGACAAAGTTTCAACTTTCAACTTCTCCATCATGACTCTTTTCTTAAGTCAAAATACATATTACGTACATTCCAAATAGTATATAGGAAAGTTATATCGTAATCAGCTTAAAATAAAATAATTTTCTCCTCGAAATTTTCAACTAAAGTACTAACTTTAATTTGTAGCCATTTATCAACGTAATTTTAATTTTATAGTAATTTAGACCATGAATTTTAGTATGTAATTTAATCCATAAATTTTAAATTTTGTAATTAAAAAATTTATTGAGTTTTCGATAAATACATTAGTGTGTTTAAAAATAATTGCAAAGACTAAGAGTTTGTTTGAATTAATTAAAGAAAAAAATATTTTTCAAAAAAGACATTTTTATTTGAATTTTTTTTAATAAAAACTGTTTAAAATATACTGAAAAATTATTTTAAGTGGTTGCTTAATGTTTCATTTTTTTTTTCTAAAATGACTTGTTTTCGTAACTAATCACTTGAAAATTTAACCAAATTGCACCATAAATTCTTGTATAATAAATGTTGACACTTAATTTTTGATATTAAATATTTAAATTACAAGAATTAAATTATTAATTACTAATTTTAAATTATCGATGATTAAATTATTAGCTAAACTATTAAAACCTTTCAAAGTCATTATTGTAAATTAAGCCTTGATAGTTGCTTACTGTGTAGTAAAGATGTGATTTAAAAACGGTGGTGGTACATATATTAATGGCGAAGAAATTGAAGAAAATAAAAATTTCATTTCATAACTATATGATTTTTGAAAATTTTACTTATGATATATAAGTAAAATTATTTCCACCTTTGATCAAATTTTGAAAATTAGAAAACATAGGTACCTTTTGTAACCATTTTTTTTTTTTTTTTGTAGTTTTTAAAAAATAAGCTTATAAACATTTTTTTCTATTTCTAAATTTCTTAGTTTGTTTATCTATTTTTTATAAATCTTTTCAAAAACTAAATCAAAATTTGAAAATTAAAAAAAAAGTTAAAAATTAATTTTAGAATTTGTCAAAGAATTCAACTATTATACTTAGATAAAAATCATGATAAAAAATTAAAAGAAAATATGCTTAATTTTCAAAAACAAAAAATAAACAATGAAAAAGTTATTAAATGGGACATAGTTTTAATTTTTCTTTTGTTTTTGGTTTTTGGTTTTTTTTTTTTTTTTACTTTTTTCTCTTTTTAGAAATTGAGAAATATTTATAAAAATAAAAATTACTTTTTTAATTTCCAAATTTTGAAAAATATGTGCATTTGGTCTTTGAGTTTTAAAATTTTATCCTTTTAGTCTTCAAATTTATAAAAATACGTCTATTTGATTCATGAGTTTTCAAGATATACCTTTTTAATCCCCAAATATATAAAAATAAGTTTAAAAGATCCTTGAATTATTTTTATTTGATTTCTAAAAAATAATTATATGATATTTAAAATTAGAAAAAATAGTTTTAAAGAGGATGTGATTTTTAAAAATTATTCTTCTAATTTAAAATGTAATATAATTATTCAAAATAATAGTATACAAGTTATTTGGGGGACTTTTTAAACCTATTTTAAAAAATTTAGGGACTAAAAAAAAGTACATCTTAAAAATCCAGAGATTGAAAAAGTACATTTTGAAAACTCGGAGAATACTCTTATAAACTTGGAGACTAAAATAATACATTTTTTAAATTTAGAGACCAAACAAACATCTAAATATTTTTAAAAACTTGAGGATGAGAAAGGTAATTTTACCTTTATAAAATTACTAGAGAAAAGGATGAAGAGAAAACAAAGACAAATTTAAAAATAAAATCCTTTAATAAAGGTATTGGGCATTATAATGGAAGGGGTTAGAAACTTAGACAGGAGCTGCAGCTGCAGTGTACTTCATAAGGATGCAATTACCAACATTACAACTTTATATCATTTTTTTCTCAATTAATTAATTGATTTTGTCCCTTTTTCATCTTTTTCTCTCTCAACAAAATTCACTCTTTTATCATTGCAACTAAATCATCACAATCATTTCTTATATATAATATTTTAAAAAGTATAAATTCTTTCCGTTTGAATATGGTTAAAAGAAATTAAAATAACAGTAATATTTGTTTTACATTGAAGGTTCAATTCCTCAATTATCATCTTTTACATTTGTAGTAGTGTTATAGTCTAATCATAATAATAATAATAAAATTATTTTAATCTTTAATGTTATCTAGAATTTTCCAATGACAAAATCCTTAATAATGTTTTAAATATGGATTAATTCAACTAGTCATGAGAAACTTCCGCGTGGCACGTTATGATTCCCTCACCGTTATTCCATTTTTTAATTTCATTAAAAATTTAGTACTCTGATATTTTGTTCTGTATCATAGTAGTCTAACATTTAAATGTTGTTTAATAAAAATTTTATTTTTTGTTTTTAATTTTTGAAAATTTTTATTTGATTTCTTTGCCATAATTTTCATATTTTAACTAAACACTTGAATTTTTAGTCACAATCTAAAAAAACAAAATTTTTAAAATGATTTATTTTAATTTTCAAATTTTGACTTAATTTTTGAAAAGCACTCGTAAAAGGTAAGATAATATAAAAATAAATTTAATATGTGGGAGTGGTATTAATTTTGAAAAATAAAAAACAAAAAAAGTTACAAAACTAAGCTAAACATTTAGGATTGCTTAGTTTTCAAATCTCGGCCCCACGAGTCATATTTAACACATTTTAAACACAAATCATTATATATATACTTTTAAATATCAGATTCATTATTTGCAATTTCATCCAAATTAATAATTAGTGATTTAAAAAGCATTATTCCTACCAAAAGAATTAAATTAAAAATGGTAAAATAGAAATAAAATTTTAAAAATAACGTAAATTTTATTCAACAAATGATATATTAATTGTCAAAATTAGCATAACTCAACAATAGTTAGTATGTATTTCTCGAAACTTAAATGTCCATACCTTTATTTGATAGTAATAAATATAAAAGGATAGAAGTAGGATTAATTTTTAACATTTTCCTGTGGTGTGCACCGACATGAACATGGTTTGGGTGGTTAAAAATCTAGATCTTCTTTTGTTTTGTTTGATTTAATTTTTATCGTCATTTAGGTTAACAGTATTTTTGCTCTTCTATTTTCTAAGTTGGTTTTACGTGGGTTTAAAAACCAGTAATCATATTTGATAATTAAGTATTGATGATCATTTCATTACCATTGAATTAGTTCACTTAATAATAATTACTTATAGTTTTTGTTTTAAGAACAATAGATATTATGGAAAAGATTTAAAAGTTTAAAGAGAGTGGAATATAGAAATAATTTTTTAGAAAGAAAAGTTATCATTTTATTTATGAGAAATAGAGTAAAGATATGGTGAGATTTTTTTAAACTGTGAGAGAAAGAGAGCTAAAGAATGATGTTATGCACGAGAATGTTAGATAAAGATGAAGTTACATCGAATATTTTTTTTCCTTTATTCTTTTTAACTTTTTAATATTGTCAATCCTATTCCTTAAGGGGAGACGTTTGAGTCCCAAATTCTAAATTGTTATACTAAAAACACTTTTAGATAACTAAAAACTCAAAAGGAAAAAATATATATATATAGTAAATAAAAATTTCAGTATTTATATTTAAAAAATTAAAAATAGTATATTAAATAAAAAATAAATTACAAAAAAGAAAAGGAAAAAGAAAAAAGGGGAGAATAATTACATGAGATCCGCGGCACTCCCAAGGCCCCCCACCCTTGATTCATGAAGCGGTCATGGACGTTTTGAAAAACAAAACACCAGTTTTCTTTTTTCCAAAATTATCGCATAGTTTTTTTTTTTTCTCCTAACGTTTATATGATTTAAAGAGCGAAAAATAAATTATTATAAAAAAATTTGTTTTCTACGAACCAGAAACAAAATCTGGAAATAGAAAACTATATGAACCGCTTTGTTTTTTTAACAGAAAAACTATCATAATTACTTAAAGGTCTATTTGTTAACCATTTTGATTTTGGTTTTTGTTTTTAAACAAATAAGTCTATGAACACTACTTCCACCTTCAATTTTTTTTATTTGTTATATACATTTTACCCCTAATTTAAAAAACCAAGCCAAATTTTGAGAACTAAAAAAAAGTAACTTTTAAAGAATTGTTTTTGTTTTTAGAATTTGGCTAAGAATTTAACCATTATACTTAAAAAAGATGCAAATTATTGTAAGAAATGTGGATGAAATAAGCTTAATTTTAAAATACAAAAACAAAAAACAAAATAGTTATCAAATGGGTCTTAATTTTTATTTTTTAAAAATGTATCTTATAAACAATTTTTTAATTACGAAAATGATGGCCCATAACTATTTCATTTTTGTATTTAATTTTGAAAAAATAAGTTTACATACACAATTTTCACTCACTCATAAGTTTTTATATTTGTTGACTACATTTAAGTAATATTTTTGAAATTAAATTAGAATTTGAAAATTAAAAAGGAGTAGTTTTAAATTATTATTAATTCTTTCTTTTTAAAATTTAGCTCTGATTTCATAAAAAATAATGGTAGAGAAATTATGAAAATACAATCACATTTAAAAATGAACCAAATAGTTATAAAAAAGAGTCTAATTTGATACTATTTTCTCTTTTGATATTAAAATTCTTTAGTGGATGAATTTTTGACATGGGGGTTGAATGGAAAGCAATTATTTGTCATTGGGAAGTGTGAGAGCTTGGTGTAGTTTACCAACAGAAAAAGCAAGCAAATAGGCCAAAACTTTTTGCTCAACAACATTCACATAAGACAAAGTGGTGAGCCATATGTTGTTGGCCATCTTCTTTCTTCCTTACATGTGTTTGTGACTCAAACAACCACAATGTTTTGGTCATATACATGAATACATTGGACATTAAGATCTAAGAAACAAAACCAAACTTCAAATCATTCCATAAGGATATTTAAAAAATTCTTGTTTTATATTGTTGATGAGTTTATTTAGATATTATTTATGATGTGATATTATTAAGTATTTTTTATGATGTGATATTATTAAGTCCTCACATTATTTTGCTTTAAAATTCTATCAATCCATTCCATAAGAATGAAATGTTATGTTGTCATTACTTTTATCTTTATTTCAAAATTTTTCATTCCAACATCGATATATTTTAACGGATAGGAACTTGCATTATTATTCTCGAGATATGAGGTTCGACCCTTAACCTCACATATCATGAAAGTGTGTTAGAAAAATAGGGGAAATAGGGGAGGTTGCTTGTCGCCAGCCCTGTCACTTAGTTGTCTAGCTGCTCGCTCACCCTGCGCACAAACACCCACCTCATGCACACCTGGCATACACAACCCTGCACGCCCACCAGCCTTGTATATGCACACGTGCACGTGTGCGCTCGCACCCATGCCCACGCCTTGCCCACGACCTGCCCTCTACTGCACGTCCACCTAGCTATCGAGCGCCCATGGTCATTTTTGACACCCATTGACATGTTTTTGACCATTTTTTTGTGTTTGTGAGTATTTCTGAAGCCTAATTAGGATTTTCTTAATACTTTAGCCCTATAATTAATAATTTTAAACTCTAAAGTAATTTTTAGGCTATTTTTGATATTTAAGAAAAATGTGCTTACAATGCAAAATGTAAAGATCTATGGCTTAAATTGAGTTCATTTAGTGCTATGGAATCACTAAGGGTTGTTTAAGGTTATTTTAACCCTCTTGTAAGTGTTTAATAACCCTGAGATCTTGTTTTAGGTCAAATTGAGATTGGAAGAGCCTATAAGTCGAGGAATTCATGCCCGTGACTGTGAGTGATTTTATTCTGAGTAATTTGATATGAAAAGTATATAAGTATGATAGTATATTATGATTCGTGAAATGTGTTGGCATGATCTGTTTTACTTGACTATGACTCTTGAAATGCTTCGAATAATGATTTACAAGTTCTCATTGAATTTATATGAACTAGAGTTTTAAAATGTATCTGGGAGGTGATTGTCCTTTACTACGTGAATGTGTTTCAATAGCGGTGCCGAGGCGATCAGGGGGCTACCAGGGTCGAATGTGGCCAGAGCATACTGGGAAGTCTAAATTGAAGGAACCCAATTAAAGGTCCTTGAGTAGAAGCGGGTAGTCTCAATTTTCAAAATTTAAAGAATTTAGATTTTACAAAGAAGAATCAAAATTATGCATTTAAAAAACAAAATTTACAGCATGAAAAAAAAAAAAAAAAAAAAAAAATGGAAGAATAAAATTGGTTCAAGAACCCTTACTTTTGAAGATCTAATATTCACTGAAAAAATCCTCAATCTCCAATTGAACACCACCGTGAAGGAAACCTTGGTATTCTCTAGGATGAGAACCCATGAGTTTGTGGGCTCTAACTATTTTGGTAAAGAGAGGAAATTGAGAAAAAAGAATGGAGGAGAGGAAGGGATCTTACAGAACTTTTTCTGCAGAAAGAAAATTTCTCTGTATCTTTTCTCTGTTTTCACACTCTGTAGAGAATTGGGAAGAACTCCCTACTCACACACTTGAGAGAGCAAAAAGAGGGCGAGTGCTCCCATAATTAGTTTTTCTAAATAAATTAATAAATTAAAATAAATAAATAAATTTATTTAATAAAACATTTAATATATAAATGGATTAGCAATGTTCTGCTCTAAAGCTATCTGCATGACGATCGCGTCCCCTCGATGCACAATCTCTCGGATGAGATGATGCTTCCGCTCTTTGTGCTTCCTCCGCTTATGACTCCTAGACCCTCGAGAATTAGTCACAACACCACTATTATCACAATAAAGTGTGATGGGCTTTGACATCTAGAACAACTTCCAGATTAGTCAAGAATTTCCTGAGCCAAATAGCTTCCTTAGCAGCTTCACTCACCGCTACGTACTCAACCTCCATGGTGGAGTAGCAATGCAACCTAGCTTAGTGCTCCTCCAGACTACTGCCCTTCCATTAAGAGTGAACACTGATCCTGATGTGGATTTCCTAGAATCCTTGTTAGTTAGGAAATCAGAGTCTGTGTATCCTGTAAGGATCAGATCCTTAAAACCATATACGAGCATGTAGTCCCTCGTTCTCCTTAGATGCTTGAAGATATTCTTAACGGTGGTCTAGTGATCATATCCTAGATTAGACTGATATCTACTGACTATTCCCATCGTATAGCAGATGTCAGGTTTAGTACACAACATCGCATACATCAGGCTGCCAATAGCTGATGCATAGAGGATGCGTCTAATTTTCTCAACCTCTTGAGGTATCTTAGGACACTGTTATAACTCCATGCCTGAAAGGTAGTAAACCTCTCTTGGAGTTTTGCATCGGATACTTGACAAGAATTTTATCAATATACAATGCTTGAGACAGAGCTAGCATTTTGTTCTTTCGATCTCTAAAGATCTGAATTCCCAAAACAAACTGAGTTTCTCCCAAATCTTTCATTTGAAATTGGGTCGCTAACCAGTTCTTAACTTCAGTTAGTAGACCTAGATCATTTTCAATGAGTAGTATATCGTCTTCATACAACATTAGGAAAGCTACTGAACTATTGATGATTTTCTTGTATACACAAGACTCATCAACATTCTGATCAAAGCCATAAGATTTGATTGTAGTGTCAAACCTTATGTTCCAAGATCGAGAAGCCGACTTTAGTCCATAAATGGACTGATTAAGCTTGAAAACCTTTTTCTCTTGACCTTGGGTTATGAATCCCTCGGGTTGCTCCATATAAATGGTCTCCTCAGGATTGCCATTCAGAAAGGTAGTCTTGACGTCCATTTGCCAAATCTCATAGACATAATACAAGGCAATGGACAGAAGGATTCAAATAGACTTTAGCATGGCAACAGATGAGAAAGTCTTCTCATAGTCGACTTCCTCAACTTGAGTATGACCCTTTGCCACCAGTCTAACCTTGCAGGTTTGCACCTTCCCATCAGCACCCCGTTTTCTCTTGTAGATCCATTTGCAACCTATAGGTTTAACCCCATCAGGTTGATCTACAAGATCCTAAATCTGTCTCTTATACACATCTAGATGTGTATAAGAGACAGTTATAAAACAATGGATCCTCAACATCTCCGTCAACTACCATTGCTAGGATTTTCGTTAAACCCATATAACGGACAGGCGGGTTCGAACCCTCCTATTGCATCGAGGCTCCCTCAACCCTCGAGGTGGATTTGATCTACTAGATGATCCAACTTCAACTTGTTGAGGCATCAGATTCTTCAATAACTCTTGTTGAAGGTTCAGTAGATTCCTTGGATAGTTCATTCAAACACAATCTTACTACGGGGCTTGTGCTCTTGTATGTGATCTTCTTCTAGAAAAGTAGTGCTTGTCGACACAAATACTTTATTTTATTTAGGGTCCAAGAAGTAAACACCTCTCGTTTCTTTGGAGTAGCCTACAAATAAGCAAAGTTTTAAACGAGGTTCTAATTTCTTGGGATTTTCCTCAAACACATGTGCTGGGCAACCCAGATTCTGAAATGATGGTAAACTAGCTTTACGACCATTGTATAACTTTAAAAGTGTTCTACTAACACTCTTTAATGGAACATAATTCAAAATATACGTTGTAGTTTGTACTGCAATACCCCAAAATGAACCAAGTATGGAAGCTTAACTCATCATATACCAAACCATGTCCAACAGGGTTGAATTTCGCCTTTCTGATACACCATTCTGCTGAGGTCTACCAGGTGCTGAGAGTTGGGATATAATTCATTGCTCTATCAAATAGTTCTGGAATATAAGATCCAAAAACTCTCTGTTGGGAATGTCCTAGAACTCGCAGTTCGTGTTAAACATTCTTTATCAATAATAATAAGTTGTTGATTTTGTATTTTAATATGAAAATCCAATAAACATATCCATGGCTATAGTCTGAATACTTTAACTTTATGTGATGACATAAATAGGATCAAGTTAACAATATATAGCCTAAATGGTTTAATAAGTACATGGATTAAATTGGATATCTCATCCTGGTAACACTATTGGATGCATCTCACTCTATAGTTGTTATAAGAAGTTGTAAAGTGCTGCAAATGATGTGATCCACAGATCATTCATGTTGAGACATGTGAGTGGGGCATCCTATGCAATTAGTTTGCATATAGACTGGACCACGAAAATGGTCACTTCTCTTTATAACGACTGTTTACTGTTAAAACTGACTATTTCATTATTAAGTAACCTAGGTTAACTCGATCTTAATTCTGAGCTAGCTATGAACTCCTGTTTGTTCGGGATTATCCTTTGATTTGCATGGGTGAGAGTAGTCCAACAACACAACTCAATAAGCCTCCCATTTTGGGGATAAGACCGGATGAATAGCTGGGGTTTATAACCCTACAAGATAGAATTCACTCCTACCCGATTTAGGGTTAGTAGATAGGTTGTTCTCTTAAGTACTGATTCCAAGTCTTGAATAATCGGGGCCCCGCCTTCTCATGATAGAGAAAGAACTTGATTCATAGGTATTATGAATCATAATTGTTCATTAGAGGGTCAGTAGGAACTTAAAGAACAAGATGTATTGACAGGGGTAAAATGGTGATCTTGATCCAGCTGTGATTACAAACAACCTGTGAAGGATCGACTTACTGATTATAGTTATATAAAATGGACATAATATATCTACAGTGAGGGGAGTTCAACTATGGACCATAGTGGAGTGACCCACTAGTTAACGAATGGGGATTAATTCGGTATAATGAGTTAACCGATTAATCTCAGATCGTTGGAGCCCATGATCTGTAGGTCCGCGAGGTCCCCCTACTAGCTCGTACATGGATAAGCTTTAGAGTAGCATGATAAGTTAATTTGAAACGTTCAAATTAGAATTAAACAAAATAGGAGAATGTATATTTAAATATTTAAATATATGAAGGTGGATTTGTGTAAAAATTAATTTAATATTTGATATTAAATTAATTAGAATTATTTAAATTATTATTTTATAAAATTCTATTAGAAAATTAATTTATGAAATTAATTTTATAAAATTAATAATATTTTCAGTTTTAAAATCAAGTGGATTTTGAAATCATTTTTGATGAAAATAGAAAAATTGAAAAATACAAAAAATGGAAAAATGGGCTTTTCTGTTACCATTTTCAACTAGCTCACTCAAAACCCATTGACATTCTCTTCAATTACTCCAAGCATGAGTTGCATCTCATGCAAACATCTTCTTTGCATGTTCACCTGCAATAAATAAAGAAGATTGGAGTGGAATTGAGGCATGCATTCAAAAGATTTTTACTGAAAAATTGGGTAGAAGAAAAGTTCTTCAAGTGGTTTTGTAGCAATGAGCTTCTTCCTAATTTTCGTTCGTTCAAGCTGTTCTTGAGTCCCACAACTCGTTCTAAAGCTCTAAGAGGATAGTGGGGAAGATCTTGAGGTGGTTCACGGTGAGTTTTGGAGAAGACAACTGCTGAGGATCAAGATCTTGAAGGGTTCTACAAAGGTATGACTACAAACCCTCTTATATTAGATGAGCATGCTTTAGTTTCTGCCAAAATTAATGAATTAGAATGCTTATTGATCCTAGTTATTTCTTCTACATGCTAATATACTCTTACACTCTCCACTTAGATCAGATCAAAATGTCTTAATTGTTCTATTTAATGTATTTTCAACTTCGACCTTAAATTCTTTGAACTTTTCAAAGGATTTAGACTTATGTTTCATTAAATAAACATACTCATATCTTGAATAATCATCAGTAAAGAGGTGATTAAATATTCAAACCCTCATTTTACTTTTACATTCATCGGACCACAAAGATCTGAATGTACTAGATCTAAGGGCTTTTTGGCCCTGTGACCTTTTCTAATAAAAGATCTTTTAGTCATGGAGACATAAAGGTGCAATAAAGTCCTTGGTGGCTGAGTCTCTCGATATGCCTTCAAGACATGACTCAGACACCAGTAAATAATTTTCTTCTAACTCGCTTAGAAGTTCGTTCTTCACCAACCTCTCAATTCTATTGAGATGGATATGTCTTAATTTCAGGTGCTAAAGTTAGGCATTTTCTTTAAGAGAAATTCTAAGTCTTTTAATTTTAGTTTCCGCAGTTTTAAACATTTCAGTGTTATAAAGGGCTTTAGTTGCTAATGGTCTTATCACATAAAGATTTTTTCCAACTTTGCAGAACAAATATTAACACCATTCTTTGAAATAAATACTTTATTTATAGAGAAGTTAATACAATAAGAATGTTCTAACAAACACTTTACATAAATTAAGTTCCTTTTCAAACTAGAAATTACATATACATTTTCTAGTAATTTTTTTTTATTCTGTAAAGCCAGCTGGAGACCTCCCATTGCCACAGTTGAGACAACGTGCCCAGTTCTAACCTGCATCGTCATCTCCCCAGCTTCCAGTTGCTGCCAAGAACTAATTCCCTGAAATGAAGAACAAACATGGTTAGTGGCGCCCGAATCAATTATCTAGGCCGAATCATCATTTTCCATTAATCAAGTTTCCAAAATAAGTAAACCATATTTACCTTTCTTTGCTTTCTTGTTTTTTGCGAAGTATTTGGTACAATTCTTCTTCCAGTGTCCTTCTTGGTTGCAATGGAAACAGATTCCCTTTACAATCTTGACTTTCTTGCCCTTTTGGGCAGCAGTTGGGGGCTTAGCTTTCCCCTTTCCACCTTTCTTCTTCTTCCACTTTTTGGTGTTGGAAGAAAAAAGTGCAGACTTCGTCCCAGATGTCGAACCTTTGTGGAACTTCTTAGAGGATGAAGCAACATTTGCTCCACACTTTTGTTCCTTGATTTTAATTAATGACTAGAAGATCTGTAGCTCGTTGAGCAAGGTGGTCAGGTTGTAGTCAATTTTGTTCATAACAGTATTACTACGGAACTATAGGAAACTTTTAGGTAAAGATTCCAGAATGAAGCTAACCTGATTGACTTCATTGATAACGACCCATTCATCTCCACCACGTTGAAGTGGACCATCATGTTAGGAACATATTCTCGAATAGATGCCCCTTCTTGCATACGGGCATTGAACACGTGTTTGAGAGCGTCGTGCCTGCGCTATACAGATGGTTGTCCGAACATTCCCCTCATAGAATCCATAATCTCACGGGCCCGGAGTATGGGCTCATGCTTCTTGGCCAATACTTCGAAAAGATTTTCCAAGATATAAACCCAAGATTTCTCATTTGCTCGTGTCCATCACTCATATGCTTCTCGAACACTTAGAGCAACATTTCGAGCTGGAATGGAAAGACAATCCTCCATTAGGAAAAAATGGAGGTCATCGATGATTAGGATTGTGTTGATTATATTTTTCCAAGATGTGTAATTTTCGCCTGTTAATTTGTCAGCGACAAGTAAATTAAGAGTTGTGGAAGTCATTATGATTAAGTTTGCTAAAACCATACAAATTATTTATGTTTGTCTATTTTCATTAAACCACTTAGAAAAACAAACCAATTTTAGAAAAATAATCTAATGTACCCTAAGTGATATCTATTTTACAATGATGTTTTAGTGAGGCAGGACAAAAGTCATCGTAGGGTGATCAAGTGCCCCTTCATTGGAATGAGATAATCTCAACTAATAGATAGAATAACTCCTTGTTACTGTAACTATCAGTCACCATTGTTCGGTCCAGAAATTGTTAAACTCGCTTAACATTTCTTGTGTAACCCCTCATTTTAGATTCTAAAGTTCTGCCTCAAGGAGCCAACCGTAGGAAAAAACCAATTGGGACATGAAACTAAAGTAACCCTATCCATTGCTAGAATTTGAATAAAGCGTCATGCAGAAATGCCATTCGTAGGGGGACACTCAATGTACCACAAGGCCGTGCATGAAACTTTACTTCAAACTAATGAGAGAGATCGAAGGATATGTTGTCACATGTCCCTCTCCCACTTACTATAAACACTCTCTCCATTCACCTTGATATACATAATACAAATATCATGTTGAGTTGTATGTCCTAAAAATCGCATTTTGTAATGTCAAACATATTATATTATCAATAAAGATGTTATTGATATTTATTCAATAAAATTTGTTCTTGAGTCTATAAATTGCACTTGTAATGACCAAATCTAATAAACTAAGATTCATGACTATTATATGAATATTTGGAGTTTATATAGAGACATAAAGATGGATCGAGTTCTAGTAAATAGCCAAAACAGTCTATAGTATATGAATAAGGTTGGGTACCTGATTATGGTAACACTATTGGATACGACCTACTTTATATCTATTACAAACAATGTAATCCTGAATCGTTCATGTGGAGACATGTGAGTGGGAGCGTCCTATGCAAAGAGTTTGTATAAGACTAGGACCAAGAAATAAATCACTATTACTTTATAACGTTGGTTACTATTTAAGACTGACTGTTTTAGATCGATGACCTAGGTAATTCGACGTTAATCCCGTGCTAATTATGAACTCCTGTTTATTCGGGATTATCCTTAGATTTTGATAGGTGAAAGTTGTGATAACGAGTAGAAATGCACGTTATCATAGTGCTAAGTTCTTAAATAATGCTAGCATGTGTTTATAAAATATGTTAGATTGCGTCCAAAAAGCATCAAATTCATAATATTGCGGTCACATGTGTCCATCGCAATATTATAAATTTGATGCTTTTTGGACGCAATCTAACATATTTTATCAATGCAAGCCACCATTTTTTAAGAACTTAGCACTATGATAACGTGCATTTCTACCCATAACGCTGGTCTCATGATTCCTGGAGAGAAATCATAGAGGTTGGGCGACACATAGTCCCGGATAGGTCTATTGTGGTCATTCGCCAGAAGGATGGGGTTGGCCATAATATTGTTCGCGTTTGCAGCCCTTGCGTCCGGTTGTTCTGCCATTCCTAGTGTTCTCTCTTGTTGTTGGCGGTTGTCTCTTAATCTCCGTTGGAACGTTCTCTCAATATTCATGTCGTAGTTCGCCAGAGATTGAGAGTCTGCAAAGAAATAAAAAAAATTACAGTTAGCACACTATTTTGCCAAAGTCCCCGGCAACGGCGCCAAAAACTTGATGCGTTGTTTATGATGTGGGATTATGGAGGAAATGCGATGGTGAAAATGTGTTGAGTAGTCAAGTTTTTTTAGTGGAATCCAAGTGTAAACCCCATTGAGTTCCTGGTAAGTCTAGGGTCGAACTCAGGGACTTGTGAAAACAGATTGAGGTGGTAATTTTTAGAAAACTTTGCGGTAATCGGTAACTGAATTAATTGCTAGTTTGTTTATTGATTGCGATAATGAAAAATAAACAAATGCATCGGATTTGAGAAAAGTCTGATTGTGTGATAGATGCACTGAATATGCGGATGAATGGGTTGAGAAGGTCTTACTACAACCATGCATAACCAGTCATTTTCTAATGCAAATGTGATGCTCCTAAGTCTAGGATGCATGTGTTGAATGCAAAAGTTTCCATAGAGCTTATTCCTAAGTCTCTACTCTTTTCTTATGCGATGATGCATGATGCACAAAGGCAAGGTGCCCGCATACAATCATATTCTATCTTTAGGATGCATACGATGCGTTAATAGCAAACAATGCTTATTCCTAAGCTTCTATCTCTTGGTTATACGTTGTAATTTGACTCTCCCGAGCCTAGATTCTGATCTGACCTTCCCAAGCCTAGATCCTGTCCTTAGACTACCCTCTCGAGTATCTCTAATGAACGAATGAAGCATACATAATACAAGATAATCGCATAGAATGAAGATCCCCAATTAAGCTAGCTAAGTGCTTCTCAACCCATTCAACAGATTTAGCTACTCATGCGTAAATAACAGAGAGTGAACAAATATAGAGAAGTAAATTCCATTTTTATAAATGAGTTTGAATGAAAAAATAACAATGGAAGTTAAAGGTAGAGAGCCTGGTAGCAATCCCTTGCTGCCCAAGGCTTTTACACTGGCAACTCTATTTGGTTCAAAAGATATTTCTGCTTCCGCAGGAGTCAACCCTCTCTCTAATCTTAAAGCTTCTGGCACTCTCCCAAGCTTACCGGAACGATCTGTCGGCATAATCTCCTTCTCTTGCGTCTGCCTTAAGATAAAAAAAAAAAATCTAAGAACTATGTACAAAACTTGTGAACTCTTGAGATGGTGAATTCGTGAACCCTTTTCCTAAAGGATGCCTTCGGTATATATAGAGCTTCTGGGGTGAAAGGTAGCTTCTCTTATGATTGCATAGATAGGATGGCTTTAATTTCCTGACTGATGCGCCAAATATTTTTCACCGAAAAGCTAAATGTACTTGTTATCGTTAGCGGCTGTCAACTTAATTCGGATTCGATCATCAACTTTCTGTCCCATCGTGATTAATTATGCCTTTCACCCAGATGCGTCCACCAAGTTGCACGGACCAAGTTGCGACAATCCTTCTTGTGTAAATGTTTTCGAACACAATCGCTACAAAGCCTTGCAGTAATGCTGCGGTCGAGCAATGAATTCTTATGATCGCAATTTTTGCCTTGCGTCAATGCATATTCTGCATAAAAATACAAAAATCAACTGTTCCTATCCGATGGACGCATGCGACTGTAATATTATGAATTTGATGCTTTTTCGTCGCAATCTAACATATTTTATCAACGCAAGCCAGCATTGTTTAAGAACTTAGCACTATGATAATGTGCATTTCTGCCCGTTATCAGGTTGGCTCAACAGCGCCGGCTCAATATGTCTCCAATTTTAGGGGTAAGACTTGTTGGAGACATAAGGTGCAAGACAGAATTCACTCTTTTCCATCTCTAGGAATTGAAGAGAGGTTATTCTCTTAAGTACAATTTCCAGGTCTTGAACAAGGGGTCCCATGAAGAAGCTCTATAAAGAGAACCGTGAGCGGAAATAAGGTCGTCCTACTTTTCATTTTTTATTGAATATAAGTTTTACAGTTAAACAAGAACAAGATATGTATTTACATAAATTATAGCATGCCATACTAAAGGAAAACTTGGGGGTTCAGAAACCCTTACCTTTGAAGAAATGTTTTTCAAGAATCCCATGAACAAGTCACAAACCGATCTCCTTCTCCAAACGGGACACCACCAAACGGAGCCTCCTGTACTCTCCTTAGGGATTAAGAATGGTAGGAGTTGTGGGCTCTGCCTTAGGACTTTCGAAGAGGGAAGGAGATGGAGAGGAAGAGAGGGAGGAGAATAACTTTTCTTCTCTGTAAGTTTTTCCCAGAGCGAACTATTTTTTTATTTTTTTATTTTCAATGTTTTTAGGAAGAAGATAAATCAAATTCATCTTCTTCTCTCACACAACCCACATAATTGATTGAGAGAAAATGAGGGGAGAAAGTTGTAACTCCCTTCTTTTAATTAATTAATATTAATTTAACAATATTAAATTAATAATAATTATACATATAATAACAACCTTATTATATGTATATAAACTATATGTTATATCCCATATAACACATAATCTAAAGTTACATATTGTATCAAATACAATATAGCCTATAGATACATTTTCTCTACAAACTACATGATATTTAATATAAATCATATTTATATTAAATTCATTTATATGGATCTCATTCATATAATTAATATTTGAATCATATTCAAATATTTAATTCTTCTCAATTTATTTATGGTATTTAATATAAATCATATTTATATTAAATTTAATTACATGAATCTCATTCATATAATTAGTATTTGAATCATATTCAAATTCTTCTCATATTACCTTATGTTATAATGTATCAAATACATTATATTAATTATATCTCATATATAATTAATTTAATTAATTATATCATATATAATTAACTCCCTCAATTAGTTTGAACCTTCAAATTAATCCAAAAATAATTCTCAATTAAATCTCTGTTGAGCTAAAGTGGGGACCTTATGGACCTATAGATTGAAGCTCCAATAATACTCGGATAATTAATTAAACTCTTTAATTAAATTACGCAACATTTGTTAACTGCCGAACATTCCACTAAATACCGACAGCTACACTCCTCGCACTACAGATAAATTTTTGTATCCATTGGATATAACCAATCAATAGTGCGATGACCCTTCTCAAATTGGTCGTAAGTACAGTTGGGCCAAAATTACTATTTTGCCCCTGTTGTTATATCTAATTTCTTAAGTACCACTGATCCCTCTAATGAACAATAAGTCATAGTCCAACTATGACCAAGTCCCTCTGGGGCCAGGAGAAGGTACGGCCATTATGTTCAAGCCTCAGAATCAATACTTAAGGGAGCAATTTATCTACTTGTTCCTGCATCGGGGAATGAGTGAATTTCGTCTCGTGTTGTTATATTCCCAGCTCCCAGTCAAACGAATCCCCAAAATTGGTAGGCTTGTTGAGTTGGCAATTTGACCACTCTCACCCATACAAATCAAAGGACCGCCTTTATGAGCAGGAGTTCATAACTCACTCAGGATTCAGGTCATGTCACCTATGGTCATCCTAGATAAATGTAAGTCTCTATTATTAATGGTGTTGTATAAAGAGACTAATCATTTCGTAGTCCAGGCTTATACAAACTTTTTGTATAGGATACCTCCGCTCACATGTCTCCACATGAATGATGAGGATCAGATCATTTGTAGCACTTTACAACACTTGTAACACCTACAAGTGGGTTGTATCCGTAGTGTTACCAGGATATGGTACCCAGCCTTATCCATCTACTACAGACCGTTTAGGTTATTATTTAAACAAGATCCACTTTTATGACTCTACATACTTATTTTATTAACATCAATATGTTTATACAAAGTTTATAAACTACGAGATTACAAGAGATTTAGGACACCAATCCCAATACCCCACCCTCTCATTGGCCCAAGAGGGACACGATTTAGTGTTTGGATCACAAACCTATTGTTCATTAGAGGATCAGTGGGACTTAAAGAACAAGATGTAATTTCGAGGGTAAAACAACATTAGACCAAACCGTTATTACGAACAACCAACGAAGGGTCGACTTACTGATTATGGTTAAATCAAGTGGACAAAAATATATCTACAGTGAGGGGAGTGCAACTATCGAGCTATAGTGTTGTGTCTTGACGGTTAACGAATATTGATTAATTCGGATTAAAGAGTTTAATTGATTAATCTCAAATCGTTGGAGCTCATGATCTTTAGGTCCATAAGGTTCATCTATTAGCTCATACAAGATTAAACCTTAGATTAAAATATTAAGCGAATTTGAAATGTTTCAATTCAAAATTAGGGTTTGGAATTTGAAATGTTCAAATTTCAATTTAGGGTTTGAATAATTATATTTGATATAATTAACGTTTAGTTTTGTTGAAAAATAAACATAATTGGAGAGTTGAAAATATCTAAATAATGATTTAAATATTGATTACATGAATAATGATTCATGTATAATTTAGGTGTTTTATTAATTTAATATTTGATATTAAATTATTATTTAATTAATTAAATTAAAATTAATTTCCAAATTTAAAAAGAAAATTCAATTTAAGTTATATTTAATTTATTTCTTAAATTAAATGTATTTAATTAATTTAAATTGTAAATTTTTGACAATTTTAGTGATTTTAACCCAAAATAGGATTTTAGTGGATTTTTTAACAATTCAACACCTAGCCCACTTCCTAAGTGCAATTTTAAGTTTTAAATTGTTGAATTAGTTAGTGCTTGCATGAGTAATCTGGATATATACTTGATTTATTTGTTTTTGATGCATGCAATTTAAATTTTGTAAGAGGAAATTCTATCAAAATTCTCTTAAAATCCATCTCCAATCGACTCTCAATCCCTTTCAATTGAGAGTTCCACCACTCAAATTCAAGGTTGAAAATAGTAGAGAATATTCTCTTGGTGGTCTACTGAAGAAATTGAAGATCAATTTCGTGGAACTTACAAGGATTAAGTGGAATTCTTCAAAGGTATTCATGTTGAAACCCTTTTCTGTTTGAAGTTTTTTATTAGCATGCTTTGTAGTCAAATTAAGTGTAACTAGAGTGCTTAATGATTCTGTCACCTTCTACTTTATGCATTTTATTCTATCAATTGGTATTAGAGCATGATTTAAGGACTTAATTAACGTTAAGTTAAGTTTTGTGGGTGAATTTCTCGAGATGCATGTTTGGTTGACTGATATGTTGTTCGTCTAGCTTTATCATAAGATTTCTCTTTGATTCTATTGTTAAATTTGTAATTGGCTCTTGATTGATGAGCTTAATTGTGTGCTTGAGAGCTTATAATTTTATTAGAATCGATAGAGTTGAAACTAGGTTATAATTGAAGATCGAAGCAAGCCAAGTCAGCTCTGGAGTTGAAGCCACTACTAGACAGCGTTGCAACGCTGTCTCTATAGCAGTTCCGGGTCAACCGATTCGGTGGCATGGGGTCCAGTTCGACCTAATTGGGTCTGGTTAAACCTCTTTTAGAGCTTTGGAGTGCCGATTCAAGTGGTTTGGGTCCGGTTCAAAATAGAGGCTTCTTCAAGTTGTTTTAAATTTTTTTTTTTTTTGTATTAAATTAGTTTTTGCTTGCTTAGAATGCCAAAGTTGGTCCATATCAGTGTTGTGTACATATTTTATGCATGTGATATATGTTATATTTAAATTAAACATGTATGTGCATATTATATGTGTTGGGATTAGTGTCCTAATTCTCCCGGAGTCTCGTTGTTTGTAATATACACATTTTTTATGAATAAAATAAGTGTTATTTCATTCTGGCATTTATCATATCCAATAAACAAAGCTCCATGGTTATCGTATGTAAACTTAAGCATGTATATGAGATATACAAGTGGATCATGCCTTAAGTGATAACCTAAATATGTCTGTAGTATAAGAATTAAGGAAGGATACTTGATCCTTGTGACACTACGGATATGGTCCGCTTTATAGGAATTTGCAAGTGTTGTAAACTACTATAGATGGTAATTCATGTGGAGACATACGAGTGGGAGTGTCCTATACAAAGAGTTTGTATAAGACTGAAGCACGAGATGACTAGTCTCTGTATATAACATCGTTGATACTGGAGACTTGCATCTCACCTAAACGACCATAGATGACATGACCTCAATCATGTGTGTTTTGGGAACTCCTACCTTTGAGGTGGTCCTTTGATTAGTATGGGTGAGAGTGGCCAGATTGCCAACTTAACATGTCTACCTTTTTGGGGACATGTCTGATTTAGGAGTTGGGAACTCAGTTACACAAGATGGAATTCGCTCCTTCCCTGAAGTAGGGGTAAGTAAATAGATTGCTCCCTTAAGAACTAATTTCGGGGCTTGAACATAATGACCACAACTTCTCTTTAGAAGAGAAGACTTAGTCATAGTAGAACTATGACTTTTGTTCATTAGAGGGATCAGTGGCACTTTAGAAGTTAGATGTAACTACAGGGTCATAACGGTTATTGGCCGAGCTGTACTTACGAGCAATCCCACTGTTGATTGGTTAAGATGGACACATAATATATTTGTAGTAAGGAAAGTTTTGACATCTCCCACTTGCTCAATCGTTTATACGATTGTTTTCCTCCAGTCTTATCCTCTAACCAAGTCCATATAGAGCCCACACTCTGGATTCTCACACCGAGAATACCAAGGTAACCTTTTTGCTGGTGTCATACTCAACTCGACACTAATTGAGGTTCCATGGAGGCTGTTCGTTGTGTTCGGAGTGTTTGTGACCTTGGTGATCGTGTTGTTCGAGTTACATCATTCAGTGTAGCGGTCAAAGTGTTCGAGCGTTCGTGGTTGCCGTCTTGCTGTGAACGAGCGTTCGTGATCGAGGGATCTTGAAGATGAGTCTTCAAATGTATGTTAATTCCTTGCCTTGATCTTTAGAAAAACATACTGTAATTTCTGTTTTACGCAAAGCCTATATTTTCCGTTTTTGACTGTAATTGTGTATGTTCATATATGATTGAAATTTAGAACGATCCTTCCACTGCTCATGGAAATCCTCATGTCCGATTTCCTTTAGTATGCCATGTAGATTTAAAATCTCACCATAGGAAAGCATGTTTCATGTATTAATATATGTTATAAATTGGTTATAATATATATAGTATGTATGATTAGGTTTTCATAAGATTAATATAAATTTTATATTAATGTATGGAATGCTTAAGCAGATGTTATAGCATGTCTCTGATTTTATAAGGGTTATAAAATGAATTAGACATTTAAAATCCATAACAAAGATAAGATGCATGCTCACTTAGATTTAATGACAACTTGTTTGAATAGCTAAAATAGGTTGCTATCCTATAAAATACGGTTACAAACTCAATTGGTTTATAATCCTGTCTAAGGTTGGAGGTACTTAAGTTGATGGTCTACGAAATACCTTCTAACTGGGGATTATAATTGAAATACTGAGTGTTGTTAATCGGTTTTATGAGCATGGGTGAGTGATGTGAGGTTTTAAAAATGGTTTATCACCTAGACATCGTAGGTTAAATCCAATTATAAATGTTATACTTGGATAAACCACATAGATTTAGGTTGTTTGGTTAGCCAAAATAAACCTAAGTAAAAGTATATACCCAAACCTTTAGAACACTTTAGTATTAGATTAATAACATATACGATATATTTTTCTTAGCTCTCACGTCATTAAGAGTTCACACCGTGAGATTCATGCTCGGATTCGTGCCACCCTAGGAGTGACCTCCATTCGGAAAGTGTTTTTATGGGTCAATAGCAAGGTGAATAGTAAGTGGGTGAAGGATATGTGTCAACATGTCCTATGGTCTCTTTCGGTAGTTTGAACAGTGAGATTCCTATGTTGCGTCTACTTGTTGACTTTAGGCAACCTATGCTAGTCGCTTAAAAACGGCTATCCCATCGAAGATTCATAACATGGATTGGGAACAACTCAAACTCTTGGAATGGATAGGTCAATTCCTAATCTTGAGTATCCAATTCAGTATCATCGTTGGGGTCGACCTCTGAAGTCTAAAAATGGAGGGTTACACTTACAGAATTACTAAGTGTTAGTAAGTTCTTGACCGAAAATGGTAATTAAATGATTACATGAATAAGAATTATTATGGAGATAGTATTTAGTCAAGAATGTCATGCTTTAGTGAAAGAGTATTTGACTGCCCCTCGGTAGCACTAATTCTGATTCCTTATTGTATCGTTGCAAATAAATAATGAATTTTAGGTACATTATTTCTTTTTTCTAAAATTGAATTGGATTTAGAAACTATTTACTAATTAGAATTTGTTTAAAGTTTCAGCATGTTGAATTCCTCAAAATTACCCACTTCCGACATGTTTAATGGTAATGATTATTCAACATAGAAATCCAATATATTAGCAAATGATGATTTAAAATTTGTTTTAACTGATAAATGTCTTCGATCTCCTAGGACTTTTGCAGATCAAAATGGTTGGAAATAAAAAGGCCTGGAACATTATTCTAGTGAATATATCTGATATATTAGCTACGAAAATTAAGAACATGGCTTTTACTAAAGAAATCATGAATATGACAGATTAAGAAACAAAGAAAGCACAACAAAGTAAATATGATTTGTTTGTCATTGAGACGTACTTAGTGGAACATGATAAAAAGACTGGATAATAAATTTAGGTGTCGCTGTCGTATATGTGCTTTCACTCAGGAAACTAGTTCTTGGAGACAACTTACTGACAACAATGAAAATGTGCTATCTTTATCTACATAATTTGGGATTGTTAAGCCATTTAATGTGGGTAAATTGATGGTTTTGTAGGACTCAAGTGTACAAGAAGCTGAATGAAGTATTCGATACTAAAAGACGTTAAAATAGCCAAGTAAGAAGCTAAAGTGTACAAATGTAGAAAAAGGACCAAGAAAATTGAATATTCTACCCAACCAGAGCGTTGCAATGCTTAAATTGAGCGTTGCGCAATGCTACGAGGAAGTAGCTACCCATTCCGTGGAGAATAGCGCAGCATTGCAATGCTGTATATAGCGTTGCAACGCTACGAACTTGAGGTGGAAGCATTGGAGACAGAGCAGCGTTTCGACGTCGTGGGCAGGGTTGCAACGTTGTGTTAACTGATTTAAATAATTTGTATGTCCGAGGGTTTAAAAAATAGCCGCCAATCTGATCTGACCTGATTTTCCTCTCTCTTTTGAACAAAACATTGAATTTTCCTGCCCTTTGAATACCATAGAATTTGAGAATTGAATTTAGAAGATGATTTATGGATAAAGGGTAAGTACTTTACTTGGGTTTCGTAGTTTATTTCCATTCTGTTTCATTCTTGATACTTTGGTTTGTAATTATGTTGAGACTTATCTGATCTATATGAAATTTATCTTGAGTTATTTATTCAATTTTCTCTCATGGGGTAATCCGATAAATTGGCTATATTTGTATGATAGATTGCTTTGATTGGCCTTAATTTGTAATCGTTAGGTAGTAATCACCTAGAAGTAAGAGTTAAGTAAAGTTTGTGAAGTTAAATTAGCATTCCATTTAATAATCATTACTTTTAACCTAGATAAAATTTACTCAAATAATTGATTAGACGATGGAAATGGATTGTTTGGCCTGCCTTTAATATTAATGCTTGTTGATTTGTTGTTTAGTTGAGGATTCTTGTTTTTCTTTGAATTAACTTGATTTTTCAGACTATCGGTTAAGATTCTAAATGAGTAGGCTAAGTAATTGGAATTTCCCGCATGATTTTTTGAATAAGTTTATGATAGAATTGAAAAAGGAATGGAATAAGCTAGAATGATCCAAGCTATGTGTTTTTCTTGATTTATAATTTCTAGTCATTTAATCTCACTCTGTGCATTTCAATTTTCATGTAATTTGCGTTTACAATTTTCATAAAACCCCTTAATTACATCATATAAGCTTCAAACTTGAGAAATATAAATCGGCTCTTTGTGGGATCGACTTCGTACTTCCCCTTTCTATATTTAGTGAGTAAGTCACATAATTTAATTTGGGCGCGATACAACTTAGCGCGCGGTTCAAATCGTAACACACCAAATTTTGGCGCCATTGCCGGGGAGCCAACAATTTTTTTTTTATTTTTTATACTTGTGGTGCCTTTCTTACTAATTTATCTTCTCTTTTGGTGCATGACCTAAACTCCCAAAAGATCTAGACAATTATATTTTGTAAAATAAGGAGAGAAAGGAGACGGAAAGCTACACTTGAAAGAAATATCCGTGTTGAAGACACGTCTGGAGAAGAAAGTGTTCCTAAAAATTCACCAATAATGGCTGAACGTGAGAAGACACTTATGGAGCTCGCAGCACTTGATTTCACTCAGCTGCCTCTTTATTGCCTATCCAGAAACGACACGTAATTTCAAACTCAAGTCTAGGTTAATTCATTAACTCCTTTCATTTTCTAGTCTGTAGGATAGAGATCCGCACAAGCACTTGAAGGAATTTCATATGGTGTGCGATGGCATGATACCAAACGGGGTAACTCAAAAGCAAATTAATATAAGGGCATTCCCTTTCTCGTTCAAGGACAATGCCAAGGAGTGGCTCTATATCCTACCACTTTGGAGCATTACATCCTGGGAGGAATTGCAGAGGCAATTTTTGGAAAAGTTCTTCCCAGCATCTCGAGCTGTCAGTATTAGAAAGGATATCTACAATATTATGCAGTTCGATAGGATCTACGATATATGATATAAACTGACAAGAGCAACATTGATGCAGCCAGAGGAGGAGCCTTAGTAAACAAAACCCCTACTGAGGCAAGGAAACTGATAGAAACCTTGGCGGCCAACTCTTAACAGTTTGACACTGGAGCTTCAGTCAGTGTAAAATCAACAAATGAGGTAAGTGAACTTCGAAAAGAGATGTTTGACTTGGTTTCTGTTGTCAAATAGTTGGCAAAGGAAAAAAATGGACAACCTGCTATTGTTTGCTAAGTGTGTCATGGAGCAAGACACACAGTTGATGTTTGCCCAAGCACTCCATAAGGGGCAATACCTTAGGTAAATCCTACTGGAAGGTACAATTTCTATGGGCAAAAATGACGACAAGACTCATTCATTTAAACATACAATCTTAAGTGGAGAGATCACCCAAACTTCAAATGGAGCGGATAGAATGAGCCAGCAAAACCTAACCATGGAGCTCCGTCTAGCTCAGGTATGTCCTTAGAAGATATTGTGAAAAGTTTAGCTGACCACAATTTTAAATTTCATCAGGACACAAAGAATGTCATTAATTTTTGGGACCAATTCTCTCAGCTAACCACTTTGATGAGCAAGTTGGAGAAACAGTCTGGGAAACTCCCATCTCAGCCAGAACTGAATCTCAGGGAGAATATGAGTGGAATAACGCTCAGGAGTGACACGAAGTTAGAGCCACCTACAAAAACTATGGAATTGCCAGATGATGTGTTATTTTATGAAGTGAAAATATGGAATGAGATGTGGTGATGGAAATGCATTGAGCAATAAGTTTTCTCAGTGGAATCCAATTATAAACCCCATGGAGTTTCTTGGTAAGTCTAAGGTCGAACTAAGGACTAAAGAAAATGGTATGCGGTGATAATTTTCCAAAATATTTTGCGGTAACCGGTAAATCAAATAATTGTTTGGTGTTGTTGTTTGCGGTAATAAAATAAACAAATGTGGCAGAGTTTCGAAAAGAGTTGATGATACGGAAGATGTGATGAGTATGCGGTGAACGGGTTGAGAAGGGGTTCGGCTAACACTTCCTAGGATGCGTTCATGTTATGCGATCATGCAACACACATACAATAGCAAACCTTCTCTCGACGCAGATGCTATGGCTTCTAATACTAGAACGCATGCGATATATGCGATGAGTCTATAGGACCTACACATAAGCCTCTATTCCTATCCATGCGATGAAAAATGACACACACACAAATAAGGTGACCACATAATATCATACCTATCTCTAGGGTGCTTGCGATGTAGGTTGGAAAATAGAGCTTATCTCTAAGTCCCTATCTCTTACTTATGCAGATCTATTCTTGCTATCTTGAGTCTAGATTCTAACCTAGCTCTCTCGAGTCGTTAGATTCTTTCTTTAGAATCTCTCTCGAGTAGCTCTAAAAAGGTGTTGGGCACAGCATAAAACAAGATAATCGCATGCAATGAAGATCCTAGGTCATGTTAGCTTTGTTCTTCTCAATCCATTCGATAAGTTTAGCTACTCACGCGTGCTTTCAAGAGAGTGAACAAATGTAGATAAAGAAATTCCATTGTATATGTATAGAGTTGAAATACAAAATAACAATGCAAGATGAGAATAAAGAGCCTGGTAGCAATCTCTTGCTTCCCAAGGCTTTTACACTATCTTTTCTACTCTGATCAAAAGATAGTGTCGCTCTCGCGAGAGTCGGCCCGCTCTCTACTTTTCCACACCTTCGGGTTCTCTCTTGAGTTTCCCTGAGCTATCTTTTGGCGTCTCTTCCCTTCTCTTGCTCCGTCTTAAAATAAAAGAAAAACTAAGAGCAAGGCTATTCTAAGGGAAAATTCTCTAAGTGTCGAACTTGCTGAACCCCTTTTCTAAAGGTTGCCTTCGGTATTTATAGAGCCTTTGGGATGAAAGGCGACTTCTCTTTTATGATTGCACAGACGGGATGGCTTTAATTCTCTGATTGATGCGTCGAATATTTTTCACCGAAAAGCTGAGTGTACTTGTTATCGTTAGCGGCTTGTCAACTTTATCCGAATTCAACCGTCATTAGCTTTCTGTCCCATCGTGATTAATTATTCCTTTCACTCAGATACGCCCACCAAGTTGCGTCGGCTCTATGCGGCAATCCCTCTTGAGCAGATGTTTGCGAGCACAAATCACCGCAAGGCCTTGCGGTAATGTTGCACTCGACTGTTGATTTCTTGTGATCGTGCTTTTCGCCTTGTGTTAACGCATATTCCACATAAAAATACAAAAGTTAACTGTTTCTATGCGACCGCAATGTTATGAACTTAATGCTTTTTGGATGCAATCTAACATATTTTATCAACGCAAACCTTCATCATTTAATAACTTAGCACTGTAGTAACGTGCATTTCTGCCCGTTATCACACCCTCAAATTTAAACAATGCTTGTCCTAAAGCATAAGCTAAAGATTTCTTTTAGAAAGTTAACCACAATCTATTTCCTAGATTTCTCGATGATGCTTCATTCAAATCCTATACACCAGAATTTCCTTAATTTTTATTCAAGTCTCTTCTTAAAATATTTCGAAGACCTAGGGACCGCAAGCTTAACCTTTAAAAGGACTCTACTATATTTCAGGACATCGCATGATTTATTTCAAAACAAACTTTTTCACTGGGGTGTCAAATGATTTTTATCCTTGCATATTTTTTACATTATTATTTTTTCTGACCTTGCACTGATCCAAGTGCCTCGCCTTCGTTTTGGCTTGCCCCCACGTGTGTCATGCGGACATCCAACTACGAGCAAGACGCTCTCTTTCAGAAAAAACTCATACCTACTTGGCAGTGGAGTTGCAGTCATTTATTTATGCGCTGATCCTGGCGACTTACTTTCGTTTTGGCTTACCGCCACGTGTGTCATGCGGACATCCAACTACGGATAAGTGCCCTTCACAACTTAACTCTTATCAACATGGGTTTCCCATGTCTACGATCCTTTAAAAGATTTTGCCTGAAATACAAAATAATCCATGTATGTTTTCTTTCTGTTGTGTGATTGGTAAAAAGAAAACTGAGAGAGCTATTTTTTATCTTGGTGCATCCATAAATGTTATGCCTTACTCAATATACCAAGAACTAAAATTGAAAGACTTGACTGAAATTGGTGTTGTAATTCAATTAGCTGATAGGTCTTCTATTTACTTCCTAGTTCAAGTTAATGATGTTCTTTTCCATGCTAACTTTTATATTCTTAAGATGGAGGAACCTTCATCTATTTCATCTGCATCAATCTTGGTTGGTCGTCCTTTCATCAAAACAGACCAGACGAAGATCGATGTGAATGAAGGTACTTTGTCTATTGAGTTTGACGGTGAAGTGATTAAATTTAATATTTTTAATGCTATGAGACCAGCCACTGTTGGGCATGTGTAGGCTTTGTGCCAGATTGATGTGTTTAATTGTCTTGAGCAGGAGGTAATTTGGGACACCTATGATGCTGACGAGGATGATTCAGACAATTTGATCTCACTTGAGGAGCTTCCCACTTTATCCATGACAAAGTCGGTAAGTATGCCTTCTTGTCCTGATTATGATTCATCTGAAAATGTTCTTCCTTCTGTTGTGCAGGCACCTAAAGTGGAGCTGGAGGAGCTTTTTGACCATCTGAAGTATGCTTACTTAGGAGAAGCTAAAACACTTCTCGTGATTATTTCTAAGAACTTGAATGCTAAGCAAGAGGAACAATTAGTAAAAGTTTTACGAAAATACAAGTTGGCCATTTAGTGGATGTTGGACAACAATAAAGGTATTAGCCCTGCTATATGCATGCATAGGATTTCTCTTGAAGAGGGAGCTAAGCCTTTTCGACAACCCCAACGATGTCTAAACCCTGTTTTGAAGAGGTAATGATAGAGTTCTTCAAATTCCTTGATGTAGGTATTATCTATTCTATTGCTGATAGTGAATGAGTCAGTCCTATACATGTAGTGCCAAAGAAAACAGGTGTTACTATGGTTAAGAATGTGAGGGTAGTTTAATTCATGTTAGGATTCAAAATGGGTGCAGAATGAGTATTGATTTTAAGAGATTAAATGTTATCACTAGAAAGGACCACTTTCCCATCCTATTTATAGATCAGATGCTTGAAAGGTTAGCTGGATAACCTTTCTTCTGTTTTCTTGATGGTTTTTTGGGTTTCTATTAGATCTCGATCAACCAAGAAGACCAACAGAAGACGACCTTTACATGTCCTTATGGAACCTTTGCTTCCAAAAGGATACCATTTGGACTATGTAATGCTCCGGGCACTTTCCAGCACTGCATGATGAGTGTTTTTTCTGAGTTCATAGAAAATTGCATGGAGGTATTTATGGTTAATTTCACTGTATATGTAGACTCATTTCATGATTGTTTGTCAAACTTGTCAGCATGCTAGAGAGATGTATTTAGTCTAACCTTGTGCTTAATTTCAAAAAATGTCATTTTATGGCCTCATGTGGAATTGTCTTAGGAAACATTGTTTTTTAGCATGATATTAAGGTAGATCCTGCTAAGAACGATGTTATTGCTAAGCTCCTTTACCCCATAAACGTGAGAGAGGTTCGATCTTTTCTTGGGCATGTAGTTTTCTATCATAGGTTTATTAATGATTTTAGCAAAATTGCTCAGCCACTGACCTCTCTTCTTCACAAAGACGTGGCTTTCAAGTTTAATAATGAATGCAAGGCAAACTTTGACTTGCTAAAAGACGCCTTATCGTGTGCTCTGATTATTCAGGCTCCATGTTGGGATCTTCCCTTTAATATTATATGCGATGCGGGCGATCATGCTGTAGGAGTGGTGTTGGGACAGAAGGTTGATAAGAAACATCACGTTATTTGCTACGCTTCGAAGACCCTCAATCCGATTCAGTGAAGCTACACGACAACAGAAAATGAGTTTTTAGCTGTTGTATTTGCTCTTGAAAAATTTTACTTTTATATTGTTGGATCTGAAGTAGTTTTTTTCTCCTGATCATGCAGCTTTACGCTATCTTATGTCTAAGAAAGAGTCTAACTCCAGATTGTTGAGGTGGATTCTTCTCCTTTAGGAGTTTTACCTGAAGCTTCAATGTAGAAAGAGATGTGAGAATGCCATTGTTGATCACTTGAGCAGGCTTGTAGCTAATGGTGGTTGTCTCAGTTCTAATGGAGACTTCTCTGACCATACATTGATGCAGGCAGACGGTATTTCTATGACTCCCTAGTATGCTGATCTTGTTAATTATTTGACCACTGGTGAGTTCCATGATGGAATGAACAATCATAGACGAGATAAAATAAAAAATGGGTCAAAGTATTATGTCTAGGCGGAGTAATTAGAAGGTGTGTCCCTAATGACGAGTAATTTTCTATTTTAGAATTTTATCATAAGCATGCATGTGGTGGACACTTTAGTCCCAAAAGAACTGCTAAAAAAGTCTTAGATTCTGGTTTATATTGGGATACTTTATTTAGGGATGCATATTTTCTTTGTAAGACTTATGAACGTTGTCAAAAGTCAGGAGATTTGTCTCGTAGGAATGAAATGTCACGAGTCCCTATTATTTTCTATGAGATATTTGACGTATGTAGGATAAATTTTATGGGACCATTTCCTTCATCTTATGGGTTTAAGTATATTTTGTTGGCAGTGGACTATGTTTCCAAATGGGTGGAAGCAAAGGCCACTATTACTGATGATGCTAAAGTTCTTAAAGTCTATCATTTTATGCAGATTTGACTTCCCTAAGGCAACCATCAACAACAAAGGATCACATTTCTACAATCGAGTAATTGCTTCCTTGTTGAAAAAAATATGGTGTACAACATCGTATTTCCACCTCGTACCACCCTCAGACGAATAGGTAGGTGGAGGTGTCTAACAAGGAGGTGAAGACTATTTTGGAAAAAAGTGGTCAATCTAGGAAGGAAAGATTGAAGCCTTTGACTTGACGATGCTTTGTGGGCTTGCAGAACGACCTTCAAGACTCCTATTGGGATCTCTCCCTACAAGATGGTCTATGGAAAGGCTTTCCATCTTCTATTTGAGATTTAGCATAAGGCATATTGGGCAGTAAGGAAATGCAATTGGGGTTCTGAGGTAGCTGGGGAAGCCAGACTTTTACAACTTCAGGAATTGGAAGAGCTCAGGTTAGAATCATTTAAAAATTCTTTGATCTACAAACAATGGAAAAAAGATTTCCATGACAAGATGCTCATGCAAGAAGAGTTTCAGGTAGGGCAAAAAGTTCTTTTATATAACTCTTTTTTGAAATTTATGCCTGGAAAACTTCGATCAAAGTGGCTTGGGCCATTTGGTGTTGCTCACGTTTACCCTTAAGGTGCAATAGATATTATTAATCTTGAGATAAGGAAAATTTTGTAAGTGAACGGGCACAAATTGAAGTTTTCCACGATGGCGAGTCTTTAGATTACTTTGACATTGCCTACCGATTGGACTCACCGATTTACATCTGATAATGAGCCATCACGGTCGAGCAACCGACCCTAAAAATTTGCGCTTCGTGGATGCAACTAGGTTTTAATTTTACTTCCTTTCATAGATTATATTTTAATTATGTAATTTTTCTTTTATCATTGAACCTAATTCGTTCTATTCTTCTTGAATTTCTAGGATTGTTGGTGGAGACGAGTTAATTCGAGTCTCCTATATCCTTCCTTCACTATGTTGTTCAGGGAAGTTTTCTGATCCCTCATGCTTTATTTTTCATCTCATTTGGGGACAATGTGTGCTTTAATAGTTGGGGGTGGGGTGTTTGGATTTTTTTGGACTATGTTTGCTTGATTGTGGTTTGTTTTGCTGTTTTGTTCCTTGCTATGACTAGTCTATGACGCACTCAGATGAATTGTTCTTGCATGGGAATAGGTCGGATGAAAGGATTCACGATTGTCACAGCGTTTTTGAAAATTTTGCTTAATTTTTTTTGTTCATACATCTACAAGCTCTTTGCATATCTATCTTAACCGTATTTGCTTACTTATAATTGAATTATGAGACTATAAGTTTGTTGTAACTCCGAAAGACGTTGGTGATAGATATTAGTCCTTCTACGGTTCAATTTAGTAATGCATGCCTTGTGATGTAGTCAATTGATATCACAATTTACGCTAAAAAAATTGGAAAAGAAAAAAAAAAGGAAAGAAAAAGAAAAAATAGGGGTTTACTCCTCTTTTTCACGGATATGATTAACCTGGGGCGGCCATGACACCAGTGGTTGCCCTCTGAGCTAAAGTACTCCAGAGGAATGAGTAAGCTTAGGCATTTTTGAAAGGAAATTGGCCCGTAGATAGATGTCTTCCATATAACCTGTGTGGACAAGCCAAAACGCAAATCGCCTTTCTAGATTAAGTTTCCCCTTCATTTAAAAAAAAGGAGAAGAGAGAAAAGAAAAGCACATGATAAAAGGCGATGATTGAATAGATTTTGACCACTCCAATTTAATGTCATTGCCACTTTGAACTTAGGAAACCTAATTCCAGATCTTTCGAGCCAATGTAGGGAGAAAACAAACTAAGGATTCATAAGGCCATTCTGGGCTTGCTCTTGCTCAAAATAAATAACTTTGTGTTTGTACATGCATGACAAAGCTTTTAACGAAATTTCAAACTTGCCTTGAAATGGCGGAATGCTTTTTGAATTCCTAATCGATTGTGCGTATGATTCTAGTTGACTTTTGAGGCTTGAGTAGGGAACATTATGGTTTGACAAATTGGTTATTTATGTGTGATTTCTTGTTCTACCTTGCTCGAGGATGATCAAGAGTTAAGTTGGGGGTGGTTGATAGCACCAAAAATGTGCTATCGTCCTCTATTTAATTTAGGACAGTTAAGCTATTTAATGTGGTTAAATTGATGATTTTGTAGGATTCGAGTGTACATGAGGCTGAATGAAGCATTCGAGACGAAAAGACGTTAAAATAGCCAAGTAAGGAGCTAAATTGTACAAATGGAGAAAAAGAACCAAGAAAATTGAAGATTCTGTCAGCCGGAGCGTTGCAACGCTCGAATTAAGCGTTGTGCAACACTATAAGGCAATAGCTACTCATTCTGTGAAGAACAGGGAAACGGTGCAATGCTACGATCTTGAGGCGAAAGCGCTGGAGACAGGGAAATATATGATCGAAATGCTGCGACGACTGCTTTAAATAAGTTGTTAAACCGAGCATTTAAAAAAAAGACCGCCAATCAGACCTGACTCGATTTTTTCCTTTCTTTTGAACAAAATACTGAATTTTCCTACCCTTTGAACACCATGGAACTTGAGAATACAATTTATAAGATGATTTATGAATAAAGGATAAGTACATAGATTGGGTTTTGTAGTTTATTTCCATTCCATTTCGTTCTTGAGACTTTTCTTTGTAATATGTTGAGACTTTTATGTTCTATATGAAATTTATCTTAAGTTATTTATTCAATTTTCTTACATGGGGTAATCTAACAAATTGGCTATGTTTGTACGATTGTTTGTTTGATTAGCCTTAAATGCTAATCATTAGATAGTTATCACCTAGAAGTAAGGGTTAAATAAAGTTTGTGAAGTTAAATTGGGATTTCATTTAATAAGCATTACTTTCAAACCTAGATAAATTTCGCTCAAATAATTGATTAGATGATGGAAATCAATTGTTTGGCTTAGCGCTGCCTTTAATCTTAATGCCTGTTGATTTGTTGTTTAGTTGAGGATTCTCGCTTTTCTTCGAATTAACCCTCTTTTACGGACTATCAGTTAGGATTCTAAACGAGTAGGCTAAGTTTAATTGAAATTTCTCACATGAGCTTTTGAATAAATTTATGATAGATTTGAAAAAGGAATGGAATAAACTAGAATGACTCAAGCTAATATTTTGTTCGATTGATTATTTTTACTCATTTAATCTCACTCCGTGCGTTTCAATCTTCATGCAATTTGCATTTACAATTTTCACAAAATCCCCTGTGGTTACATCCTATAAGCTTCAAATTTGATAAATCTAAATCGGCTCTCTGTGGGATCGACGCTGTACTTCCCTTGTTATATTTAGTAAGTCACGAAATTTAATTTGGGAGCAATACGACTTTGCGAACGGTTCAAACCATAACGCACCACTTACAGAAAGCGAAACAACTTTTAAGGTAGGGACCGGGAAAATTTTTCAGCTAAAATAGTGGGAAATATGAAGTTATTTATTGGTGATAAATACATTTTACTAGAAAATCTGTCTTATATTCCTTCTATGAAAAGAAATTTAATATCTATCTCATGTTTCCTTGAATAAAATTACAAAGTCTGTTTTGAAAGTAATGACGTGTTTATTATTTTGAAAGGTATTAAAATATGTTCTGCAAATTTAAAAAATAACTTATACGAGTTAAAACCAACTGAGGTAAAAGATGTTTTAAATATAGAGATGTTTAGAACAGCTGAAACTCAAAAGAAGAAACGAAATATTTCTCCAAATGCCTATCTTTGGTACTTAAGATTATGACACATTAATCTCAATAGGATTGGGAGACTAGTTAGAAGTGGACTTCTAAATCAGTTATAAGATAACTCTTTAGCTCAATGTGAATCTTGTCTTGAGGGTAAGATGACCAAAATATCTTTTATAGGAAAAGGTCTTAGAGCCAAAGAATCCTTAGAATTGGTACATTCAAACCTTTGCGGTTCGATAAATATTAAAACAAGAGGAGAGTATGAATATTTCATCAGCTTTATATATGATTATTCAAGATATGATTATATTTACTTAACGTATCATAAGTTTGAAACACTTGATAAGTTCAAGGATTATAAGGCAGAGGTGAAGAACCAATTACGTAAAAAGATTAAAATACTTCGATCAGATTAAGGTAGTAAGTGAAGGAAATCAAACACAAGGATCTCTATGAGCAGCAGAAGGGGTCGTTCCAAATTCCATTCGAATTGAATACAAACAGTTGTCTTTAACAAAAACTAACAGGTCATGATATACAGAAATTACAGCATCCTATACAATGATACAAGAGATAGAGGATGGCGTACCTTTAAAGAACGATTCTTCAGGAATCCCTCGATCATTCTAAAATGCGTCCAAAACCAGCACTCGAATGCAACGAAGAGCCCAACAAAAACACGAACAACGAACACAGCTCCTCGAACCCAATTGAGTTCCACTCGATTAACGAACTAAGTAAAGACACTACCACAAGTGTTACCTTAGTATTCTCGGTGTGAGAATCCAGAAGTTGTAGGCTTTGTATGATCTTGGCTTCAAGAAGAGATTGGAGGTATGTGATCGAGTAGACGATCGAGCAAATGGGAGATAAGACACTGTCTATCGCATAGACGATGGGCTCGATTGTTTAGTAAATGCAAGCCTATTGCATAGACTTTGCTATTTAATCGTGTAGCAACGATCAACTGAATGACTATCGTATAGTCAACTCTACACGATCGTTTAGTATCTGTCAACGCTATCGCTTAATGTAACTCTTTCACTTGATAACTTTTTTCGTGAGTTTTTTTTCGAATGAGGCAACTTCTAAATTTAGAAAAAAAAATTTCTTTCATCTCACGGTTTCCATAAAACTTCCAATAACCTCCCACTCAAACGGTTATTAGAGAAAAAGAATTAATTATCATATAATTAATATATTATAAATAAATATGATAACCAACTTATCATATTATATTTATAACCTATAGTTTTAATATTTCATCTCATGAAACATGTAAACCATAGTTCTTTTTTTATTTTATGGTACTTAATGTAAATCACATTTACATTAATTCCTCCAATTAATGTATATCATACATCACCCCAGTTATATTATATATAATTGAATTTTTTCTTATTAATTTGAACACTTCAAACTAACATCAAAATTTGATTCTCCATTTGAACCCATTGAGTTACCAATGGGACCTTATGGATTTGTAGCTTGAAGCTCCAACGGTATGTGAATAACTAACTAAACTCTTTAGTCACGAGATCCATTATCCATTAACTGTCGGGCACTCACTAAAGACCAGTAGCTGCACTATTCTCACTACAGATTTATTTCTGTGTCCATATTAACCAATCAGCAGTACGATAGCCCTTCAAAAATCGTTCGTAAGTATAGTTGGGCCAATATACCATTTTACCCTGTAGTTACATCTAACTCCTTAAGTACCACTGATTCCTCTAATGAACCTAAGTCATCTCTTCCAAAGAGAGGGTGTGGCCACTATGTTTAAGATCTGGAATCAACCCTTAATGGAGCAATCTATTTATTTACCCATGCCTCAGGGAAGGAGTGAATTCCATCTTGTGTAACCGAGTTCCTAACTCCCCAATCAAAAAAATCCCCAAAAAGGTAGGCTTGTTGAGTTGGCAATCTAGCTACTCTCACTCATACTAATCAAAGGACCGCCCTCATAGGCGGGAGTTCCCAAAACAGTCAAGATTAAGGCCATGTCATCTATGGTTGTTTTAGTGAGATGTTAGTCTCAATTATCAACGACGTTCTATAAAGAGACTAATCATCTCGTGGTCCGGTCTTATACAAACTCTTTGTATATGACACCTCTGCTTGCATGTCTCCATAGGAATGGTCAGGATCAGACCATCTGTAGTAGTTTACAACACTTGTAAACTTTTACAAAGTAGGTCGTATCCGTAATGTCACAAGGATAAGGTATCCCTCATTTATCCTTATACTACAGACCATTTAGGTTATTACTTAAGGCATGATCCACTTGTATGTCTCACATACATGCTTAAATTTACATACAATAAGCACAGATCTTAGTTTATTGGATATGAATAAATGAAAATAAAATAACTCTTATTTATTAATAACAATGTGTGTACAATATTTACAAACTACGAGACTCCGAGAGAATTAGGACACCAATCCTAATAGTGAGTTTATGGACTTAAAATTTCAAGACTATTTTATAGAACATGAAAGGTCTCAACTCAAAGTACCTAGCACACCACAACAAAATGGTGTAGCAGAAAGGAGAAATAGAACCCTATTGGACATGATTCGTTCAATGATGAGTTTTGCTTAGTTGCCTAGTTCTTTTTAGGGTCATACAGTAGAGACTACAGTGTATATTTTGAACATGGTTCCCTAAAAAACATTTTCAGAAACACCATATGAGTTATGGAGAGTTTACGTCCTCTCTGGGATTTTAGGATGGCCATCACATGTGTTGGTTCAGAACCCAAAGAAATTGGAACACCATTCAAAAGTATGTCTATTTATAGGCGATAAAGAGACAAAAGGTGATTATTTTTACGATCCTCGGGAAGATAAAGTATTTGTATAAAAAAAAATGCAACATTCGTAGAGGAAGACCACATTAAAAATCATAAATGTTGAAGTAAGCTAGTATTGAGTGAGATGTCTAGAGAAACTTCAGATAAATCAACAAAAGTTGTTGATGAAGCTGGTATTTCAACAAGAGTAGTTGATGAAACTGGCACTTCACATCATTCTCAAGAGATGGAAATTTTCATAGAATCAGAAAAACTACAGTTTTGTTGACAATTTTCTTGTTAACGTCAGCTAGAAATTCTACGTTAAGAGATGGCTTGTTATGAAATTCCAAATGAAGGATTTGGGAGAAGTATAGTATGTTCTTGGGATCCAAATAGTTCGAAATCACAAGAACAGGACACTGGTATCATCCCAGGCATCTTATATTGATAAGATGTTGTTCATATATAAAATGCAAAATTCTAAGAAAGGTATGTTACCTTTCAGCCATGGAATTCATTTGTCTAAGGAACGATGTCCAAATACACGTCAAGAAGTTGAGTAAATAAAAAGAATTCCTTAGGCAACAGTATTCGGGAGCTTGATGTACGCTATGTTGTGTACACGTCCCGACATATGCTATACAGTTGGAATTGTTAGTAGATATCAGTCCAATCCTTGATATGATCATTGGATTACGTTAAAAATATCATCAAATATCTTTAGAGAACGAGGGATTATATGCTCATATATGGTGTAAAGAATCTGATCCTTACTGGATATACTAATTTTGACTTTCAGACAGATATCAATTCAAGGAAATCAACTTCGGGTCACATATTCACTCTGAATGGAGGAGTTATAGTATGAAGGAGCATAAAGTAAAGTTGTATTGCTGACTTCACCATGGAGACTGAGTATGTACCTGCTTGTGAAGCAGCCAAAGAAGTAGTACTAAAAAATTTCCTAATTTATTTGGAAGTTGTTCTAAATATGCACCTGCCGATCACCCTGTATTGTGATAATAGTGGAGGAGTTGCGAACTCAAAGGAATCGAGGAGACAAAAATGCAAAAAACATATTTAGTGAAAGTACCATCTCATCAGGGAGATAGTACACAGATGAGATTTGATAATTACGAAAATAGTCTCTAAAGATAACCTTGCTGATCCATTTAGAAGGCCTTCTTGGCTAAAGTGTCCGAGGGTCACCTAGTAAGACTTGGACTATGAGCTTCATAAATCTAGAGCAAGTGGGAGAATGTCAAGGGTATAAAGTGATAGGATAAAAAAGCATAAAGTGAAAGCTAACAGAATCATTAAGCACTTTAATTACACTTAATATGAGTTACAAAAGCATGCTAAAAATAGTTTTAGAAAAATAGGGTTTCATGAAAGTATACCTTTGTAGAATCACTTCAAATCTTTGCTGAATTCCATGAAATTGATCTACAAATTTCTAATAGACCATCAAGAGGAACTTCTCTACTAATCTTTGCCTTGCATTGATTTGTGGAAACTCTAAATTGAGTTGAATTTGAAAGGGTTTGAGAGAGATTGAGAGTAAAAAAGATTTTTTTTTTCCAGAAATTTCACAAATTGCCAATTGCATGAACTTCTTCAATCTGAAAGATGAAGTATTTAACAAAATTAAATATGCAAGCACTCATACATTTAGCCAATTAGCACTAAGTGAGTGGACAATGTGTGAAAATGTGAAAAAATCTACTAACAATTCAAAAAATTGGAATAATTCCACTTACTAAATTAAAATTAAAATTATATTCAAATTAATTGAAATTAATTTAAATACTAAACTTAATTTCTAAAATTGAATTCATTAAATTTAAAATTAATTTTATTTAAATAAATTTAATTAATTGTTTAAATAATAATAATTTAATATAAAATATTAAATTAATAAAACATTTAATTCAAACATGAATCCTATTCATGTAATCAAAATTTAAATCAATACTTAAATATTTTAAACTCTCCAAATTACGTTTAATTTACATAAATTTATATGTAAATTATATCGAACATAATTATCCAAACCCTAAAATTGAATTTGAACATTTCAAATTCCCCTAATTTCAAATTTGAGTACTTTAAATTCGTTTAATTTTCTAATCCAAGGTGTAAAGTTTTATGAGCAAGCAGAGGGACCTTATGGACCTACAGATTATGAACTCCACTGATTTGAAATTAATTGGTTAAAGTCTTTAATCTGAGTTAATCAATATTCATTAACCACTAAGAAATACTACTATAGTTCGATGGTTGCACTCTTCTCACTATAGATATATTTCTGTCCACTTGACTTAACCATAATTAGTAAGTCGATCATTCAAAGGTCGTTTGTATTTACAACTGGGTCAAAATTATCGTTTTACCCCTGTAAATACATCTTGCTCCTCAAGTTCCCATTGATCCTTTATTGAACAATTGGTTTATAGTCCAACTAATGAACCATGTCCCTCTTAGCCATGAGAGGGCGAGGGCCCTTTGTTCAAGACCAGGAATCAATATTTAAGGGAACAATCTATCTGCTAATCCTAAAACAAGTAGGAGTGAATTCCATCTTGCAGGACTATGTCTCTAGGTATGTATCCGGTCTTATCCCCCAAATGGGAGGCTTGTTGAGCAATGCTGTTGATCTACTCTCACCTATGCAGATCAAAGGATAACCCCGAATAAACAGAAGTTCATAGTTAACTCAAGATTAAGATCGATTTACCTTAGGTCATCGAATTGAAATAGTCAGTTTTAACGGTAAATGGTACGTTATAAAGAAAAAAGTGACTATTTTTTGGTCCGATCTTATGCAAAATTCTTTTGTATAGGATGCCCCTACTCGAATGTCTCCACATGAACGATTTCAGGGTGACGTCGTTCATATCAGTATATAAAATAAGCCGCATCCATAGTGTCCCTTGGACGAGGTACCCTATCTCATCCATTTACTTATAGACTTTTTTGGCTATATACTATAACATGATCATCTTTTATGTCTCTATATAAAGTTACAGTATTCATACTATAACCATGGATTTGTTAATTGGATTTTTAATACAAAATGAAATTTCAATAACACTTTTATTGAATAAAAGCTTCAATAATAACTTTATTGATAAATATAATATATTTCCATGATTACGAACTACGAGTTTTAGGTTATTGCCAACAATCTCCTATTTAGACTAAAAACTCCAGTGAGTTACTAATATATACAAATATATGATGTTGAGAAAAGAGAAAACACAATAGACTAGGGCATTTATAAACCCTTGAAATTCTCCCAGTTGCCCTAGATTTATGAAGCTTGTAGTCTCAGTCTGACCAGGTGACCCTCGAACACTTTAGCCGTGAGGAGCTTTTTAAATGAATCAACAAGATTATCTTCATAGGCTATTCTCATGACTATCACGACTCCTCTGTCTACTATCTCCCAGATGAGATGGTACTTTCTTTTGATGTGTTTCTCGTGTATTTGGCTCCTCGGTTCCTTTGAGTTAGCAATTGCTCCACTTTTACCAGAATTCAGCGTGATCGACAGATGCATATTTGAAACCACTTCCAAATTTATTAGGAACTTTCTGAGCCTTACTGCTTCTTTAGCTGCTTCACATGTAGCTACATATTCAACCTCCATCATGGAATCAGCAATACAACCCTGTTTGAAGGTTCTTCACACTTTTGCACTTCTGTTAAGAGTAAATACTAATCTTGAAGTAGATTTCCTAGAATTTACATCAGTCTAAAAATCCAAATCAATGTATCTCGTTAGGATCAAATCCTTAGGAACATACATGAACATATAGTTCCATGTTCTCTGAAGATACTTGAGGATGTTCTTAAGAGCAATCCAATTGTTATATCCAGGATTGGACTGAAACTTGTTGATGATTCCAACTGCAAAGCATATGTTCGGACTTGTACACAACATAACATACATTAAGCTCCCGATTGTTGATGCATAAGAAATTCTGTTGATTTCCTCAAGTTCTTGAGGTGTCTTAGGACACTGTTCCTTAGACAATTGAATTTTGTGTCTAAAATGTAGCATACCCTTTTTGGACTTTTGCATGTTATCTTGACAATATCTTGTCAATATAAGATGCTTGAGATAGTGCTAGCGTTCTGTTCTTGTGACTCCGAACAATTTGGATTCTAAGAACAATTCTTATAGGAGTATATTAGCATGCAACGGAAGCAACAAAGATCAATAACATTCTAATTTATTAATTTTTGTTATAACTAAAGCATGCTCATACAATAATATGAGGGTTTGAAGAAATACCTTTATAGAACCTTTAGAAATCTTGATTCTCAGCTGCAAAATTTTTGAAAATCTTGTTGTGGACCACGTCAAGATCTTCCTCACTATTCTCTTGGAGCTTTAGATTGATTGTGGGACTCAAAATAAGCTTGAATGAAGGGAACTTGGAGAAGAACTCTCTGCAACAACCCACTTGAAGAATAACTTCTTCAACTTAAATTTTTAAGCAAAAACTCAACCAATGCATGCTTCAATTCCACTCCAATCTTCACTATTTATTACAGGATTCTCATGCAAAGAAGGTGGCTACATGAGATGTAGCTCATGCTTGGAGATTTGAAGCTTGAAAGAAGTGGATGTTGAGAGAGCTACTTCATGATAGTGGAGAAATCCCATTTCTCATATTTTTGTATTTTCCAATTATTCCAATGTCAATTTGATTTCAAAAATCCATTTTAATTTGAAAAATGAAAACTTTATTAATTTTACAAAATTAATTTCATAAATTAATTTTCTAATAACATTAATAAATAATTAATTCTAACTAATTTAATACCAAATATTAAATTAATTTTATACAAATTCCACGTTCATGAACTTAATATTTAAATCATATTTAAATATTAATTAATTCTCCAATTTTGTTTACTTCTTAAAATTAAACGTGTAATTACATCTCATATAATTACTAATTCTCTTAATTCAAATTTGAGCGTTTCAAATTAACTTATCACGCTACTCTAAAAATAATCCATTTACGAGCTACTAGGGGGACCTCGCGGACCTACAGATCATGGGCTCCAACGATCCGGATTAATTGACAAAACTCATTACACCGAATTAACCCCCATTCGTTAACTAATGAGTCACTCCAGTACTAAAGCCTATAGTTGCATTCCTCTCACTATAGATATATTATGTCCACTCGATATAACCATGATTAGTAAGTTAACCCTTCACAGGTTGTTCGCAATAACGGCTGGGTCAAATGTCTGTTTTATCCCTGAGATTACCTCTTGTTCCTTAAGTCCCACGATCCTCTAATGAACAATTGATTTGTGATCCAATCAACAAACTGAGTCTTTCTGGTCCAATGAGAGGGTTAGGCCCCTTGTTCAAGACCCAGAGTCAGCACTTAAGGGAATAACCTTTCTACTATCCCTAAAAGTGGGTAAGAGTAAATTCCATCTTGTACCCTATGTCTCCAACTATTTACCCGGTCTTACCTTTGAAATGAAGATTTATTGAGCCAACTTTCACATATGCAAATCTAAGGATAATCCCGAATAAAAAGGAGTTCATAGTTAGCTTATGATTAAGGTCAAGTTACCTAGGTCATCACTTTGAAATAGTAAGTCTTAAACAGTAAACAACGTTAGAAAGTTTGGGTGACTGATTTCGTGGTCCGATCTTGTACAAACCCATTTCACAAGACGTCCCCACTCCTCGTGTCATAACATGTACGAATTAGGAGATCGTTTGTAGCACTTTACAACTCTTTGTAACAACTACAGAGTAGGTCGTATCCAATAGTGTTACCAGAATAAGGCATCCAACCTCATTCATATACTATAGATCATTTTGACTATTTACTTGAACCTGATATACTTTTATGTCTCCACATAAAGTTCAAGTACTCATGTAATAGTCATGGGCCTTTTTAGTTTATTGAAATTCTAATAAGCTATACATATATTCAATAAAACTTATTGAATTTTCAGAATAAGTTTTATTGTTTACAAACCACGAGTTTTAGGACATGAAACCTAACAACTCCCACTTAGACTAAAATTCCAATGGTAACTTATATATCGAATATATAAAACTGAGTTTATGAGCTTTAGAGAGAAATACAATAAACTAGGGCATCACATACCCATGGTTTTAACTTTCGATATCCCATACCTGATATTTCTCCCACTTGCCCTAGGTTATGAACCTGGTATTCCTAGTCTTACTAGGCGATTTTCAAATACTTTAGCCGTGAGAATCATTGTAAATATGTTAGTGTACAATAGATTGATTAAACTATATGGGGAATGCATCTTGTTCTCAATAATGACCAGAAAGTCATACTTTTCTCCCACTACATTGAGGTACTCTCAATTCTTTGAGTAAGATGCATCTGACCTGTCTTAACAACTCTTGTTAACAATGTTAATTTGATAACTCTTTATTGATTTATGCAAGTTTTATGGAAACAAATAATACAAGGTGATCAGGAACAATATTCCAACAATGTTGAGAAATCAATTTAAGGTAATTAGAAAGTTTTTCACTAGATTTCATGTTCTATCAAATAGGTCTAGAAATCTTTAACTTTCTATACTTTAATCCAATCAAAGTATTTTGGTTTTATTTTACCTAACAAGTTTTATACACTTTGAACGTTTCAAATGTTCTAAACTTATCATTTAGGTTAAATAACTACTTGCCTTAATTGTTTGTAGTTTGTTTAAATATTTGGATATTTGTAAATGGCTTTTGGTTCTTTAACAGAAGTTGCTATAATATAGAACAAACATAATTTTCGAAAATGAACATTTCATTTACAACAAAATTATATACATTTTGTTCTTTACAAGATAACAAAAACAGGTAAAATTATCATCAGACAGCATTATCTCCCACTGGTTAAGTTGAGCAAGTGGTTTTTTGGAATTAGTTTTCCTGTTTTGCTTTCTTTACTCTCTTCTCAACAGGGTATTGAGGGTAGTTCCTCTTCAAGTGCCCTTCCTTGTTGCAGTGGAAACACTTTACTTTGTCTATAGCGTTGTTTTTGCCTTTCTTTCCAATGGGTTTCTTCTTCCCTTTCTCTTTGCTCTTCTTAGCAAGAATACTCTTACTCATTGAAGAGAAAGTAACATCAGGTTTTTGGGAGGACATTCCTCTCTTCTCAGCAGTAATAACGTTTACTTCTTATTCTAGTCCTTTAGTTCTCAACATAGTCTGGTAAGCCTGTAGCTCATTCAGTAGAGTAGTCAAGCTGTATTCAATTTTATTCATGAGCACGTTCGTGCAGAACTGCAGAAAACTCTTTAGAAGAGATTCTAGAATAAAACTGACTTGACGCCTCTTGTCAAACAATGTCGTTTACTTCCACCAGATTGAAATGGACCATCATGTCTAGGACATGTTCACGAACAGAGGCCCCTTCTTTCATGTGGCAGTTATAAACGTACTTTGTAGCATCATGCCTTAGGGAGAAGGACGGTTGCCCGAACATCCCTCGTAGAGATTCCATAATCTCTTTGGCAGTACCTATATCCTCATGTTTCTTCACCAAAACATCAGATATGCTGGCAAGGATATAAACACGGGCTTTATCATTCGCCCTGATCCATCTATCCTACGCATCCCGAATATTTTGATTTGCATTAGAGCTTGGAACGGGAGGACAATCCTCTATTAAGACGAACCGTAAATCGTCTATCATCAGTATAGTATTCAAATTTGATTTCCAGGTTGCATAATTATCCCCAATCAGTTTATCAGACGCCAACAATTGTACTAGTGAACTCGTCATTCTGAAATTCTAAACAAATTTTATAAGTGAATTGCTTTTAAATTCAATCAAGTTTTAGCAAAATAATAATATACCCAAGATTATTTTTGCAACGATACTATAGAAAGAAATTCTTGACTAAATGCTATCTCTAGAATATCTCATATTCCGATACTCATTTAGCTACCGTTTTTTGTCAGAAATTACTAACTCTTTAGTAATTCTGTAAGTGTAACCCTCTGTTTTTAGACCTCAAAAGTCTAATCCCAACGATGCACCCAAAGTTGGAAAGTCATAGTTGAAACCGACTTTAGAAATCCTATCCATTCTGGAGTTTGAGTTGTTCTGAATCCTATGTTAAAACCCTCCGTGGGGATAGCCATTGTTAAACGACTAGCAAGGCCGACTTAAAGACGACAAGCAGACACAACATAGGAATCTCACGGTTCAAACCAATAGAAGAGACCGTAGGATATGTTGACACATATCCTTCACCCACTTACTATGAACTACTTCCCCTATTCGCTTTGGTCTTGATCTATGATGAACACTTTTCCGTATGGAGGTCACTCCTAGGGTGACATGAAGTGCTGCAGGGATCTCACGATGGAATTATATAGGGACGTGAGAATTGAAATCAATATATCGTATATTTGATTTTTCATTGAATAACTTCCTCTCATTCGCCATGATCAATTCACGCAAAACACTTGTCGTATGGAGGTCACTCCCAGGGTGACACGAAGTGCTGCATGAACCTTTTGGTGTGAACATCTTGAGAATGTGAAAAATTTTAAATCGAAACATTACATTTGATTTTAAAGTGAACAACTTCCCATAATCACCAAAATCTCGATTCATGTAAATACTTTCCATATAGAGGTCACTCCCAGGGCGACACGAAGTGCTACATGAATTTTTTATTGTGAACTTTTATGGACGTGAGAGCTAGATATAATCATATCATATATGTTTATTAATCCCCCCTTGAAATGTTCTAACATATCATATACGTTATTTGATTTTCACTAAAGTATTCTAATAGCATATCATATATGTTTATTAAATTCCCACCGAAGTGTTCTAACAATTAAACGAGTTATTTGTTTCTTAGGCTTGTTTTGGCTAATTAAATAACCTAAGTCTAGGTATTTATCCAAGCATAACATTGATAATTAGATTTAACTTACGATATCTAGCTGATAAATTATTTTAAAGCTTACATCGCTCACGTATTGCTCATAAAATCAATAAACAATATTCAATAATTTAGCCATAATCTCCAGGTGGGAGGTGTTCCGTAGACTGTCAACTTAAATACCTCCAGCTTTCGACAGGATTATATATCGGTTGAGTTTGTAACTCGAGTTTTACAAGTTTAACGACCTATTTTAATTATTAAAATAAGTGGTTAACCCATGTGAGCATACAACTGTTCTCTGTTATGGATTTTAAACGTGTAACCCAATTTTATAACAGTTTACAAAACTTTAGACATGCTAAATATCTACAACAGACATCAAAGACATTTAATATTTAATATAAAATTTATATTAAATGAAAGAAACCCTAAACATGCATACTATATATTATAATACTTTATAACATACTTTCAATGCATGTAACATGCTTTCTATGGTGGAATTTTAAATCTACATAACATACTGTATGCACATACAAGATTTATTTAGTTATTACATACATCACATGCACAAATAATTAAACACATACTGATATGGTTTTAGTTTTAGCATAAGCAACAAAATCCTAATTATTACAACACAGGAAGTAACATCTTTAAAACCGCTTCCAGATCGAACCCAAACAACTTGAACCAGACTAGAATTGTCTGAACTGGGACAAGCCAAAAAACCATGTGAGGCTGAACCAAATAGGACCTCAAGAAAACCGGTCGAACCGACTGCTCTCGCTAGCTCTTGCTAGTTCTGGTATTGCTCGGTTAAACTCTCTCTCAAACTCGATCTCTCGCTCCATGCTCGAAATCTCGCTTGAACTTGATTCAAAATCTCACTCAGCTCGATCTCTTGCTCGAAAATCTAATAAAATCTCGTTTGAACTAGAAGTCTCGCTCAAACTTGATTCAAAATCTCATTTGAACATGGAATCTCGCTAAAAAATTCCATCAGAATCTCGCTTGAAACGAAATCTCATTGGAACTTACATCAGCATCTCGCTCTCGCTGGTAGAGGAAATCTCACTATCGTTGGAAAGGGAAATCTCGCTCTAACTTTAACAACGAGATTTGAGCAGAAGCTGAAGAACTGGAATCTGCAGCTCGACCTTCTTCACTTGTTTCTTCAATTACAACTTAATTTCAACTCTAATGACTCCAAATAAATTACAGACTCTTGAGAACACATATAAGCTTATCAAACAAGAGCCAAATACAAATTTAATCAAGAAATCAAAGAAAATTAAATGTCAAATCTCATAAAACTATATCAGTGTACCATTTTCATATATCTCATGAAAAACACCCACCAAGCCAAAATTAAACAAAATCGAATGCTTAAAAGATGCTCTGATACCAATTGTAGGAGTATATCTACATGCAGCGGAAGCAACAAGGATCAATAGGCATTCTAATTTATTAATTTTGGTTGTAATTAAAGCATGCTCATACAATAATAAGAGGTTTTGAAGAAATACCTTTATAGAACCTTTAGAATCTCGATTCTCAGTTGCAAAACTTCTCCAAATCTCGTTGTGGATCACCTCAAGATCTACCCATTATTCTCTTGGAGCTTTAGATTGAGTTGTGGGACTCAAAATAAGCCTGAATGAAGGAAACTTGGAGAAGAACTCGCTGCAACAACCCACTTGAAGAATAACTTCTTCAACTTGAATTTTTCAGCAAAAACTTAAACAATGCATGCTCCAATTCCACTCAAATCTTCTCTATTTATTGCATAACTCTCATGCAAAGAAGATGGCTGCATAGGATGCAGCTCAAGCTTGAAAGAAGTGGATGTTGAGAGAGCTACTTCATGATAGTGGAGAAATCCTATTTCTCATGTTTATGTGTTTTCCAATTATTCCAATGTCAAATTGATTTAAAAAATCCATTTTAATTTGAAAAATGAAAACTTTATTAATTTTAAAAATTAATTTCATAATTAATTTTCTAACAAAATTAATAAATAATTAATTCTAATTAATTTAATATCAAATATTAAATTAATTTTACACAAATTCCACCTTCATGAATTTAACATTTAAATCATATTTAAATATTAATTAATTCTCCAATTCTGTTTAATTCTTAAAATTAAACGTGTAATTATATCTCATATAATTACTAATTTCCTTAATTCTAATTTGAACATTTCAAATTAACTTATCATGCTACTTTAAAGCTAATCCATTTACGAGCTTGTAGAGGGACCTCGCGGACCTACAGATCATGGGCTCCAACGATCTGAGATTAATTGGCTAAACTCATTACACTGAATTAACCCCCATTCGTTAATTAATGGGTCACTCCACTAAAGCCCATAGTTGCACTCCCCTCATTGTAGATATATTATGTCCACTCGATATAACCATGATTAGTAAGTTAACCCTTCACAGGTTGTTCGTACTAACGACTGGGTCAATTGTCTGTTTTTCCCCCGAGATTACTTCTTGTTCCTTAAGTCCCACTGATCCTCTAATGAACAATTGATTTGTGATCCAATCAACAAACCGAGTCCCTCGCGGGTCCATGAGAGGGGGGGGCCCCTTGTTCAAGACCCGGAGTCAGCACTTAAAAGAACAACCTTTCTACTATCCCTAAAAGCAGGTAGGAGTGAATTCCATCTTGCACCCTATGTCTCCAGCTATCTACCCAGTCTTACCCTTGAAATGAAGGTTTATTGAGCCGGCACAGTTGAGCCAACCCTCACGTATGCAAATCTAAGGATAATGCCGAATAAACAGGAGTTCATAGTTAGCTCATGATTAAGGTAAAGTTACCTAAGTCATCGCTTTTAAATAGTCAATCTTAAACATTAAACAACGTTATAAAGTAAGAGTGACTGATTTTGTGGTCTGATCTTGTACAAATCCATTTGCACAGGACGCCCCCACTCGTCCTGTCATAACATGTACGAATTAAGATCTCATCGTTTGTAGCACTTTACAACTTTTTGTAACAATTATAGAGTAGGCCGCATCCAATAGTGTTATTAGAATAAGGTACCCAACCTCATTCATATACTATAGATCATTTTAACTTTTTACTTGATCTTGATCCATTTTTATATCTCCACGTAAAGTTTAAATACTCATGTAATAGTCATGGGTGTTTTTAATTTAATGGAATTCTAATAAGCTATACATATATTCAATAACAACTTATTGAATTTTCAGAATAAGTTTTATTGTTTACAAACCACGAGTTTTAGGACATAAAACCCAACAATTTTGCATCTCCCAAATATTTCATTTGAAATTATGATGCTAGCCATCTCTTTACGTCAACAAGGAATCCTGTGTCATTCCCAATGAGCAGGATATCATCAACGTAAATTATCAAGAATGCTACAGTCTTGTTGACTATCTTCTTTAAATACAAGGTTTATCAACATTCTATTTTAAGCCATAAGATTTGATCCCAATGTCAAACCTTATATTCTAGGATCGAGATGCCTATTTCAATCCATAAATGGATCTATTAAGCTTACAAACCTTTTGCTCTTGAACCTATTCAATAGACCTTTTTGGTTGAGACATGTAAATACTTTCGTCAAGATGACCATTCCAAAAAGAGATCTTGACATCCATTTGCCAGATTTCATGATCATAGAAGGAAACAATAGATTAAAGTATTCTAATCGATTTAATCATGGCAACATGAGAGAAATTTTCTTCATAGTTTATCCCTTCTCTTTGGGTAAGACCTTTTATCACGAGTTTGGCTTTATAAGTTTGCACCTTACTAGTTTGGTCTTGTTTTCTCTTGTAGATCCACTTACAACCAATAGGTTTAACCCTATCTAGTTGATCTACAAGTTTCCAGACAGAATAGAAGTACATCGACTCCGTTTCTAGGTCCATGGGTTGAATCCATCGATCTCTATCTACATCTTCCATTGCTTGTTTCAAGATTAATGGATCCTTTACGCCATCATCAGGTATGATGACATGAGTTTCTTCTTAACCCATATACCTATCAGGTTTTTGAACAACTCTCCTACTACGTCAAGACATTCTCATCTCATCAGAAGGATGTGATGGAACAACAACTTTTGTTGAAGGACCAACTTGATCAACAACTCTTGTTGATTTATCTGTAGATTCTCTAGACATCTCATCTAATACTAGTTTACTACAAGATTGATGATTTCTTATGTGATCATCTTCTAAGATTGTAGCATTCTTTAATACAAATACCTTATCTTTTTTAGGATCATAAAATAGCCCATCTTTTGTTTCTTTAGGGTATCCTACAAATACAATTGTCCACTGTATTACTTCGAACTCCTTTGAAACTTCCCGAATTTAACCTTGTTTTCTCTAGAATATGGTCGGGAATTTCACGAACAACTCAACAATAGATAATACAGACTCGATCGCAAATTAATGCCCAAAAAATAAGGGCCTTTACAAAACAATTTTGTAAATAAATGCGATAAATCTATACTATCCAATCTCGAAACATCCATTAACACAAACCACATTCAACACAGAATTCATTATATGAACTAAGAATGCTAAATCCCATTGTTACTATAAAAAATATTCTGGAAAATTAAGGAAAATTGGGATCAAAATCTGGCTCTGATGCCAATTGAAGGAACCCGATTAAAAGTCTTTGAGCGAAAGTGGATCGTCCCAATTTTCAAATTTTATAGACAGATTTTATAGAGAAGAAGAAAAATCATGTATTTAAAAAATGAAATTTACAGCGTGAAAAAAACAAATAAGAATAAAATGAAAGAATAAAATTGGTTCAAGAACCCTTACCTTTCAAAATCTAATGTTCATTGGAAAACCCTCGATCTCCAATTGGGCACCATCGTGAATGAAACCTTGGTATTCTCTAGGATGAGAACCCAGGAATTTATGGACTTTGACTATTTTGGTAAAGAGTGTAAATTGAGAGATGAGAATGAAGAAGGAGAAGGAATCTTAAAGAACTTTTTCTATAGAGAGAAAATTTCTTTGTATCTTTTCTCTGTTTTCACACTCTGCAGAGAATTGGGATCAACTCCCCATTTATACGTTAGAGAGAGCAGAAAGAGGGGAGGGAGTTAGAAC
>NC_052349.1:61229406-61253397 GCF_009727055.1 Benincasa hispida
ATATATATATATATATATGAATGATAAGTACTCTATCATATAATATATATTAAACTATATGTTATATCAAATATAACATATAACCTATTGTTTATATATTGTATCAAATACAATATAACCTATAGTTTCAATTCTCTCCTACCAATGACTTTTAATATAAATCCCATTTATATTAAATTGAATTATATGAATCCAATTCATATAATTAATAATTGAATCATACTCAAATTTATTTCATCTCAAGTATACTTTACATAATAATGTATCAAATACATTATAATAATTATATCATATATAATTAAAATTAAATTAATGATATCATATATAATTACCTCCTCCAATTAATTTGAATAATTCAAATTAATCCAAAAACTAATTTTCATTTATTCCCGTTGAGTTACTCAGGGGACCTCATGGACTTGTAGCTTGAAGCTCTAAAGGTACGTGAATAATTAACTAAACTCCTTTAATTAAATTATTCACCATTCATTAGCTCTCGGGCACGCCACTAAAGACCGATAGCTGAATACTTCGCACTACAAATATATTTCTGTATCCATTGAATATAACCAGTCAACAGTGCGATGACCCTTCACAAATTACTCGTAAGTACAACTAGGTCAAAATTACCGTTTTGCCCTTGTAGTTACATCTAACTCCTTGAGTACCACTGGTCCCTCTAATGAACAATAAATCCTAGTCCAACTATGATCGAACACCTCTCGACCAGGAGAGGGTGTGATGCCACATTATTCGAGCCCTAAAATTAGCCTTTAAGGAAAAAAATTTCTACATACCCCGACATTGGGTAAAGAGTGAATTTTTTCTTGTGTTGCTGTGTTCCTAGCTCCCCAATCAGACGAATTCCCAAAATAGTACGCTTATTGAGTCAACAATTTTGACACTCTCACCCATACAAATCAAAGGATTGCATTCATAGGTAGGAGTTCACAACTCACTCAAGATTCAAGTCATGTTACCTATGGTCATCCTAGTGAAATGTAAGTCTCTATTGTGAATGACGTTATATAATGAGACTAAACATTTCATGGTCCAGTCTTATACAAACTTCTTTGTGTAGAATATCCCCTCTCACATGTCTCCACATAAATGATCAGGATCAGATCATTTGTAGCACTTGAAAACAAGTGTTACATCAACAAAGCGGATCGTACTCGTAGTGTCACCAGGATAAGATATTCAGCCTTATCCATCTATTACAGACCATTTAGGTTAGCACTTAAACATGTATGTAGAACATGATCCACCCTTATATCTCTACATACATGTTTAAGCTACAAGATAACCTTGGATCTTAGTTTATTGGGTTGTGGTTAATGCAACTAAAATTGAAATAAAACATCATACATTTTATTAAGTAAATAAGATGTTTGTACATTATAAATATAGATTATAGGACCATACGAGATTTAGGGCATCAACCCCAACACAGAGGAACCTGAGTTTATGGTGTTTATTCATAATTAGCCCCTGAGGTAGCTCTGCGTGCATGTATGCCATTAGGTTTACCACAACAGAGGATATTCAATGTGTGGTGTGTCTAAGATAACCATATATCATTGTCCAGAGTAACCCGCTGTCGTAAATAAGTATTTCGATACAAAGTTGATGTGATTTTCTAATAAGTCATGAATGATTTATAATATGATTTATATGAGATATGATCATGCTATTAATATACTAACACATGTTTGAGATGTTATCGAATCTTATATACTTTGCCAATGATGCAATGAATGATTTTAATAAACTTCATTGATGTTTTAGAAAAAGAAAACTTATTTTCATATTAAATTACCACTCAATAGGCTTTAGCTCATCCTTTCAATGTTTTATGTTCTCTATAACGATCAAGTTCTGGGAACAAGCTAGTTGTCAACTGCCACACGACGATAGTTTCCCATTGTGACGATAGTTTCCCATTGCATTATAGGTTTACATATCTTGGAGTCTTGATTTTTGATAGACTCCATACCATTGCTAAATGTACAAGAGTTTCGGGAACATGGGACATAAAGTAGTGATTTGGTTTTCTAGTCATGAAAGTGTTTTTGATGAACATAAACTACGTTGATAGTTTGTATGTATACTTGCTTTTGAGTAATGTGTTTGAGCTAAGTTTTAGTAAAATAAGAAATGAAGAAATTTATGATATGTGTTTATGAATGTCATGTAATTCAATATGTTAAGTGAAAATTAAATATATTGAATGATCATCGTAAAATTGTTCAAGTAAGTTGAGTTAGAAGGTCAAATATAAAATGTCACCAGAAGAGATGATGTTTAACATCTTCACATCTCTTTCTAAATTAAGAGGATAATCTACCTATCAGTTTTCATGTGAAATTCTTTTCTAAGTTACATATTTGTTCACATAAAAAAGAAAGAAAAACTTAAAATTTGTAAAAGCTTTAGTATGGAAAATAAAGGAACATTAAATAAGTTTATTTTTTTATTTTTTTTTTAATATCTGCAACTGTGTTTTTTTTAAAAATAAATTACATTTCGAGCATCAACAGATACTACATACTAAAAACATAACATTAACTTATTTTATAGTAAAATGAGCTTAGCTTAGCATTATTGACATGCATGTCCTTCTTTGAAATTCTATTAAAAATAATTTTTTGTGAATAAATATAATTAATTTATTAATATATATTCTATTGTTCTTATATGTACCATTTCTTTCTAGTTGTTATTTAATTAAACTACCAAATTGAACCTATGATTTAAATTTAAATTTAATTTTTTATATTCATAAAACAATCAACAATCTTAATTTTAACTTGATGGAAGTTGGTTTAGAAATTTATTTAGACCTAGTTTTAATTTGATTTTGAAATTAAGTCATTTTAATTGAGCCTTATTAATGGATCCAAAATCTAAAGATTAGTCTAAGTCTAGCTTGGATTCGAACCAAGTTCAACTCAAAGTGAAAGTTTGACCAAATCTAATGAACTTATCTTTGGTCTAAGTGTGTATAACGGATGAGTATATATAGTTATTCATATATTATATTTTATATAATAAAAAAGTAACATATTTAATATTTTAAAATGTATTTTTATAATTTAGATACATAGTTTTTAGTCAATATAAAATTTCTAAAAGTGTTTAAAGCTAATAATAAAAAAAATACTAACTAAAACTTTATAGTACCAATAATTTTAAGTAATAAAAATCCAAAATTTTTAAATAGAAACATAAATTCAATGAACCTTAATAGCATTTACCTAAAACTAAATTAACTAAGAAAATAAAAGATAAATATTTTTTAAAAATAATTAAATAATTAATATTCAATGTGCTAATCCAATAAATTGGTCTAATCCAATTAAAACTTGACCCAAACTTTGATCTAGTAGGTCAAGCCTAAAAATTGACTCACGACTTGGCTATTAAAGATTGAACTAGCTCAACCTAAACACTATTGTCTTAAGCTCTCTAAGCTAAGGTTTAAGTCAAGTATGGACATTCACTCTTTAAGATGGAACCAAACCAAACTGCTGTAATTAGGGTGAAATTTAGTCTTCAAAGTAAAAGATATATAAAATAATAATAAAAAATAGAATTGTAACATGTATACACATGAGAAAATTGAAGTGATTTGAATATGTGTAATGGAAGATGAACTTCAAATATTGAGATTGATAATACAAATTTATGTCATTTAAGTTATGTTCATGTTAGCAATAAAATAAAGCGGTTTGTAGAAGTTAGACCAAATCATCAAACTGAAACTTTTAAATAAATTAAAATAATCACAAATTAAATAAAGTATATTCGATATCTTATTAAAATGAACATTTACACATATCTATACCATGTATGGTACTACAAAACTATACTGCTCTTTACAAATTTATTCCAAAACAATAGCCTTGAAAAAAACTGGATAAAATGACAAATCTGCTCTTTTAAATGAGTGGAGAGATATATGATGATTCTATGGATTAAGAGAGGGAGGAATTTAAAAAAACATTTTTGTCCCTAATCTTTCATGGATTGAACAATTTAGTTCTCGAATTTTATTTTATAAGAATTTTATTTTTTTTTCAATAATTTAGTTTAATTGATAATAATTTGATCATTTTTCAAACTTATAACAATTTAGTCTCTATTGATTTAGTCTCTATTGTGATAAATATTATCGAAATTAAGTATCAATTTTTATTATGTAATCACATATTATTTATAGTTAATATAAAAAATTGAATCATAATAAGTTGATTAATCTACATGTATAATGATGATATTTTGCATGACAAAGGTTAACCCATTATAAATTATAAAATATTTAGACTAAATTATTATTTATTAAAGTCTAAAGAGATGCCCACTTTCTCTTAGAGGATTCCCTATTTAGGTAGGGAATAAGGAAAGAAGTGGGAGAAGAAAATTCCTAAAGGGTAGACGGGGACGGAGACGAGGATTCCCGTCCTCGTCTTGTTAGCCTCTTTTTATATTTATTATAATAATTTAATATTATGTTATTATTATGTTATTATTATTATTATTATATAAAGATTATATTTAAATTCAAGATTTACTATTTAATGATCAAGATAATTAATATGTTTGAATTAAATATTTCAATTCAAATTATATATATGAATAATTTGATTGATAGTTATTTCCTTTTACTAAATTAGAGTAATTTCTCTTTAAATTCAAATTGTTTAGGTGGAACTAATCATATACAAAATTTTAATGAAAATTTTAATTATTTAATTAGAATTTTTTCATAGTAGTGATTTAAGTTAAAAAAAATGATATAAAAAAATTCTCCACACAGAAAAATTCATGAGAACGGAGAATGAAGTGGGGAGTAGGGATAGGGATGGGAGGACCATCCTTGACCCTACGCCTCTTCGTGGAATCTTTACTAAATAAACAACGCAATGTTTATAACCATTTAGGTCTCGTTTGATAATCATTTCGTTTTTAATTATTGACTTTTTAAAATTAAGGCTATTTCCTATCAATTTCTTAGAGTGGTTTACATATTAGCCAAATTTTAAAAATAAAAAACAAACTTTTTTTTAGTTTTCAAAATTTGACTTGGTTGTTGAAAACATATGTAAAAAATAGATAACTAAGCAAGAAATTTAGAGGTAGAAAAATTGTTTATAGACTTAATTTTCAAAAGCCAGAAGCCAAGATCCAAATGGTTAGCAAATAGAGCCTTGATTTTTTGCTTTTAGTTTTTGAAAATTTAAGTTTATAAACACCTCTTATTGCTCTAAACTTATTGTTTCATCATCTACTTTTTATCAATATTTTAAAATACCAAGTCAAATTTTAATATTGAGATCAAATCATTATAAACTAAGATGGAAAGATTCTTTTAAAAAATTAAAGTTCAAAACCAAATGTGATCTAAACAAATAAGCCCAACGCGACAAAAAATGAGCGAGTGCTTCTATTATCAATCTTAGAATTAGTGATTAGATTTTCTCATTCCAACTTGAAAAATAATTAACTGCCCATTGTGCTACAATGGAAAAAAAGAGGCGAAAAATTTTAGGGGCATTTGGCATGCATGTTTGGAATCTTAAACCTGAGAATGAAGTCCGAGAATTAGGCTAGGAGGTTTAGGTAATCTGGTTTTAAGAAAACTGTGTTTGGAGTGCAGAGTTTAGAAGTTTGGGTTTAAGAAATTTGGGTTAGGAGTGTGGACTTAGGTAGCCTGGGAACGAAGAATAGATTTATAAATATTTAGTTTATGAAATATTTTATTGTATTTAATCACTCGTAAGATTTTAGATTAGTTTAAATTTGTCATTTTAATTATTTTAATATAGTTAAGTTTAAAATAAACCAAAAAAATTTAGAAGAATATTTATTATTATTATTACTATTTGAAATATAGATTTTGACTAAAATTATATTTTAATTTAATCTATTATTTTAATAATTTAATTTTTAATTTTACTAGATTTTAAAATAAAATTTCATAGATTTTTTTTTTAACTAATTTGAAAATAATCATTTTTTTACCATAATACGCTAACTTTAAATTACAATAAACTAGTTGAAAAACTATAGCTTTCTTTTCTTTTTTTTTTTTTTTTTATCAAATCATATTTGTGGAATAAAAAAATCATAAATTTTAAGTTTCGGTTTGTAATTAGTCGTTAAGTTGTTTAAAACATTTTAAACCTTTACGTTTAGAAAATGATTCTAAGTCTTCAAGCTAGTTAAATTGACCAACGAAAAAAATAAAATATATTAATTAAATTAGGGTTTTCTACACATATAGTCTAAATAAATATACCTATACAATTGCAGTTTAATGGTTTGTTTGGAATGACTTTGCAATTCTTTCTTAAAAATACTTTTATACTAATTTGTTATATACTTAAAGGGTTTTTATTAATGTTTTTCAAGGTTGGCTGGTGGTGGTTACCAGATATGGCAGTCGGAGGTTGGCCAACGAAGTTGATGGAATTTCACCAGTGTGGGGAAGGATGGTTGCCACAAGTTGGTCGATGGTGGTTGGAGTTGACCGGTGGCAGCTGGAGGTTGGCCGACAATAATTACCAAGGTGGCGGTCAGAGGTTGGCCGATGACGGCCACCGAGGTAGCAGTCGGAATTGGCCAACGACGTTTGTCGGAGGTGGCGACCAGAGTTAGCCAGCAGCTATCACCGTAGGGTGACAGTCGGAGTTGGCCGACAGTGGTTGTCGAAGGTGGTGTCCAGAGGTTGGTTGACATACTTCTTAGATGATTTTTTTTTTTAAAAAAAAAAAAGAAAGATAACCGATGAGTTTGAATAGTGTTTACTATCGAAACACATGTAAAAAGAATGGACTTCCTAAATCTATGCCCCAAATAAGGGTTGGACTTAGAATGTCTAACCCATTCAATCTTAACCCTTGAAACAAATACCTCTTAGAGATTGAGAAAGATAAAATCACATATTTAAAAATAACATAAAATCTAAAATATATCCGTTGTTAGCCGTTGGATTTCCGTTTTCGTATTTTATTTTTCCAAGTTTTTACCATTTCCCCTCCATGTTTTCTTCACCGTTGGATCTCCTAGCTTAAATCTGATGGCCTAATAATTTTCACCCCATTTTCCCTCACTTTTCACTTGACTCCTCTCCTAAAAATCAAATCCAAAATAAAATCTCTCAACAAATATTCCATTGTGATCATCTCTTCAAAAGTTCATCTAATTCTGATTTTCTTTTGCGAGATAAAATTTTATGTAAAAGATTATATTTTTTTATGAATGCAAAATTTGTACATGCATGTATTCTTATAAATTGTTGAATGTAAATCGATTTGATTCTCACCCCAATAAACATGATGTAGTAAAATGTCTCGATAAAACTTGGAAAGAGGGATATATATTTTTGAACGTCTGGTGCTATCTATTTCTTCTCTTCTCTTTAAAATTTAATTGCTAAAATATCTATGCGTGATATTACATGCTTAGCTATATATTTATACTTTTTACATATTTCCAATATTTTTAGAAGGCTTATTCGATTGGTTTAGATTGAATTAATCTCACTTAAAGTATAAAAAGAATTTAGTTTTAGTTAGCAACCCCTATTCACACTCACTCTAATGTTGTCATATTGATCTTATGTATATGTACTTTTTTAAATATCAACATTTGATTAACCTAGAATACTAGGTGACATGACTTGAATCAAGAGTGAGTTATGAACTTCTGCCTTTGAAGGCGGTCTTTTGATTTGTATGGGTGAGAGTGGCCAGATCGCCGACTTAATAAGTCTACCATTTTGGGGATTCGTCTGATTGGGGTGCTAAAAACATAGCTACACAAGACGAAATTCACTCATTCCCTAAAGTTGGAGTAAATAGATAAATTTCCTCCTTAAGGACTGATTCTAGGACTTGAACAATGTGGCGCCACACCCTCTCTTGGCTCGACAGTGTTTGGTCATAGTTGGACTATAACTTATTGTTCATTAGAGAGATTAGTGGTACTTAAGAAGTTAAATGTAACTACAGGGGCAAAACGGTAATTTCGGTCCAATTGTACTTATGAGCAATTTGTGAAGGGTCATCGCACTATTGACTAATTATATCTAATGGACATAGAAATATATCTATAGTGCAAAGGGTAGAAATATATCTATAGTACAAAGGGTGCAGCTGTCGGTCTTTAGTTAAGTGACCGACAGTTAATGGATGTTGAATAATTAATTAAACTGATGTTGAATAATTAATTAATTAATTAAAGAAGTTTAATTAATTTTTCAAGTATCATTGGAGCTTCAATCTAAGGTTCATAATTTAAATTAATTATATGTGATATAATTAATATAATATATATGATACATTATAAAATAAGGTCTATTAAGAGAGGAATTAAATATTTGAATACTCAAATACTAATTATATGGATGAGATTCATATAATTATGTTTAGTATAAATGTGAGTCATATTAAATACCATGCATTAATGAGAGAATTAAAAACTATAGGTTATATTGTATTTAGTACAATATAAAACCTATATGTTATGTGTTATATATAATATAACATATAGTTACATATACATATAATAAGTTGTTTATTTTATATATATATATATATATATATATATGACATTATTATTTAAATTAATTTTTTTTTAATTTAATTTATTTTTTAAGTTTTAAATTAAAGGGAGAGAAATAACTTCCTTCCCCTTAATTCTCTCAAAACATGTGGAGAATGAGGTAGTTTTTTACGAATTATTCGTCTTCTTCTTCATTCCAAGTGAAAAAAAAAAAAAGTTTTCTGTAAGTTTCTAAGATTGTTCCTCTATCATTTTTCTATTCTCCCTTTCTCAAAACTTAAAACCCATACACTCTTGAGAATTCTCTACCCAAAAATATAGAAGGCCCTGATTGGTAGTATCTTGTACGAATTATTCATGACCGGTTCGAGAGATTTCTTGAAGATCTTTGGCTTTGAGGATAAGCATTTTTCTAACCCTCATTCTTTTCTTCTTATATGCTGTAAAATATTTTTGTTGAATTGCATAATTTTTGTTATCTAAAGTTTGTATTTTGTGATAAAATTGAATTTGGGACGATCCCCGTTTCCGTACGGACCTTCAGGTTCCTTCATATATAAGATTAAAGTTACAATTTTCTAACCACAACTCTAACTCCTAAAAAACTCTAGGGAGAAATGAATCTAGAAATCATTTGGCTGCCGTGACAGACTCTAACCTCTAGTGGCACTCCAGAACTTTGTCCTCCTACTATCTGGGGACAGACTCCGGAACGTTGTCCTCCTTCAACAAGATTCCTATTGTGAGCAATTCTCCCAAATCCCTTGATTCAAGTTTGTTTTGAGTCCCACAACTCAACTAGAGTATTAAGAGAATAGTAGGGAAGATTTTGAGGTGGTCTGCAACAAGATTTGGAGAAGATTGCAGCTGGAGAACGAGCATTAAAGAATTTCACAAAGGTATGTCATGAAACTCACTTGTTTTCTGCAAGAGCATACTTTATATTTTCCCAAAATTAATGAATTAGAGTGCTTAGATGATCCTTGTTGCTTCCACTGTTGCTGATACATTCCTGCATAGAATAGTTTCGACATCGAGGAAGACTGTATGCCATAATTCAGCCGAGGGAAGAACTAGGAAATAGGGTTAAAATCCCAGGAATGTAAGTACTTGAGTATGTGTATTCAACAATCCTGAGAAATTTGTATTTCTATCAATAAAATCGTTTCGCTTGAGTGGTAAAAGTTTTGGTTTCTGATGGAATTTCGAGGACAAAATTCTTTAAAGAGGTAGTAATTTGTAAGCTCTTAAACTCTTCCATCCAAGAAATGTTGAAACTTAAAAGAAAAAAAAAATCAAAGTGTCAAAATCATGTGGTTAGGATTAGAGACAAAGTGTTTTGGACAAGTAGTGAGGGAAAAATTGGTAGCATAGTAGGTTGAAGCTATAATTTTGACTTAGTATGTAAACTATGCTATGAACTCACAATATAGTAAAGAATGAAGAAATTTGACTATGTGTTCAAACCATACTGTGAACTTTGAGAAATTTTAAGGCATGAGTTGGCCTAGGTATGTGAAGAATCGGCTAAGTGTTAGTAGAGGGATTCAACTTGTAGCATAGTTAAGTCATAGCATAGTTAAGTAAGAGAAGTCATAACATAGTTAAGTAGGAGAAGTCATAGCATAGTTAAGTAGGAGAAGTTTTGACATAGTTGTGTAAGAAAGTCCTAACATGGTTGAGAGAGTTCAACTCATAGCATAAACTCGTAGCATAGTTAGGAAAGTTCAACTTATAGCATAGTTGAGAAAAACCCCGGAGGCACCTTGTGGATGCATGGAGGGTGACTTGGATGCATAGTAGTAACCATTGTTGGACAACTTGAACGCATGCTAAGGGAAAGAAGTCACTTTAGACGCATAGAAGACATCTTGGAAGCTATGTTATGAGAATGAGGAACTATGCTATGAGCATAAGAAAACCATGCTATGAGCATGAGGAGCTATGCTATGAGAATAAGAAACCATGTTATGAGCATAAGGAATCATGCTATGAGCATAAAAAGCTATGCTATGAACATAAGCAACCATGCTATGAGAATATGAACACTTAGGATCAAATCAAGGGAAGAAACCATGCTACGAGCAGGAAGCTAGATCCAAGAATGGAGAGTTGGGGAAAGTTGAACGCATGTGAGGGAAACCATGCGTCCAACTTGACTCAAAGTTGATGATCTATATGTTGACTTGGGTTACTTAGGAAGCAAAGTTGAGTTGATAATGAGGTTAGGTACGTGACTCAACTAAATGAAGTCTTGGTTAACCTTAGTAGGTGGTGGAAGGTTGAGAAGCAAAGTTGAACATGCAAAATGAGGAATTGCTATTTCAAAAGGAGGTATGTGTTGGACATTGCTAGGAGAAGACACATTAAGTCTACATACATGTAGGTGGTGGAAAGGAGTATGTGTTGGCTTAACATGAATAAAACACTTAGATTTTAAGCAAGGAAGAGATGTCATGCATTGAAGGTAGGACATGATGACGATGATGGTTTCCTAAGGCCTATAAATACACTGAGGGAATTTTATTTCACCTCACAACTCAAAGTTATCTCGAAAAAGACTAAAAAAGGGAGTGTTGGAGAAAAAAAATTAGGGTTTAAAAAGTGGCTATGTGTTAAGCTGGTGGGCCATGCGACCAAGAAGGCTTTCTATACGTTGAGAAAAAGCTGATCTACGTCCAACTCAGTGTATATATATCTGAGTATGTCTAGCGGGAATTGTCGACATGTGCACATTCGACTGGTTATATTGGGTACTGAGATTGTTTCTTTGAATGTTTATTTGGTTGATTTGGGTTATTTTGGAAAAACATATGATCATGCCAGTATTATCTCAGTTACCAGACTAGGATACTTGTGTAATATATTCTGATATTGTTTTATGACTAGTTGTCTTTGCAAACATTTTCAACATGAATTTTAAAAGCAAAATCCATTTTCCTAGAAAACATACCACTCATTAGGCTTTCCAGGTCATCCTTTCAAAATGTTATGCCCCTCCCCAAGTAGAGGAGGAGAACGTTTTAGAGTGCCACTAGATGTTAGAGTCTGTCAAGTTAGCCAAATGATTTCTGGATTTATTTCTCCCTAGAGTTTTGTTAGAAGTTAGAGTTGTGGTTAGAAAATTGAATGTAACTTTAATCTTGTATAAACATTATTAGTTGAATGGAATAAAAATTTTCTTTTAGTCAAACATTTCTGGCTTAGGATATGTCCATCGGGAACAGAGTGGTTGGACAATATGTATTACAAAAGGATAGTATCTGTTGTCTTCATGCCTCCTTTCGGGTGAAAGAGATAAGATTGGGAAGGGTGTGACATAGAGACTATTTAACCATTTTCAAAATCTCAAGGATTAAATCATATCTTTTGAAATCAATTACCAGATAGACACTTACCCCAAATTTCAAGAATAAAAAAATGTATTTTGTCCAACAATTTAATATATTGTACATATATTTCAAAATTTGTGACTCCCTCTTAGAAACGAAATAGTTTATACACCTTATAAATTAAATAATAACATTTCCATTATACGTATAGATAATTTGTAAATTACAATCTATACAATATTAATTACGATGTAAATCATATGAATAAATATTAACTACATAGCAACTTACATCAAGAACTGAAATATTTTCCATCCATTTATTTGTCAATAGGAGTATTCGACATCAATATTCAGGAGAGTATTGTTGAGGGTTGCCAAAGGAAAGGTTTAAAACTCGTGGGTGAGTCCAAGCCCAAAGAGTACTAGGAATTGACATAAGGAAGCATGCAACAGAAAAGAAAAATGTTAGTGCCTCGGGTTTTTGCCAACCAGTTGAGTCGATGTATGTATGTATTGGTTTTTTGGCCCTTAATATCAAGTTAATTAATTTTCATTAATTAATTAATATTTTGCTTATAACAAACTTGTTCTTATTCAATAAAAAATTTAGTGTTTTGAAATATTCATTATATAGAGCTCGAAACATAGATTCCAACGCAATTTGAATCACTCAAATCAGAGCTCAAGCAAAGAAGATATAAGTAAAACAAGCTTAATAGAAAAATCCCGAACGGATGACGTGGTAGATTATTTTATTTTATTTTATTTGTCAAAGTGAACCAATTTAAAGATGCCACTTGAAGCAATGAAGGAGTAACACATGGTGAATTTTTTATTTTTGGATTGGTTTTAAAAAAAACATAAGTTTAATATATTTTATGTTTATGTCTATTGGCTAGTTTGGATACATGGTGGATTTTTGCTTTTTGTTGGGTTCCAAAAGAAACAATTTTAAAAAGAAATATATATTATTATATTATATTATGTTTGTGTCTAATGATTAGTTGAGTTTAAAACTCCACCATTCATTTTTTTTTTTACCAACATCCAATGACCCAAATTGAATTTGCTTTTCACCTACCCCATCTCTTTTTAAACTTCTCATGTTCTCCAAAATTAAGACATTGTTTGGTAACCATTTGGTTTTTTGTTTTTGTTTTTGAAATTTAAGTCTATTTCATCAACATTTCTTATAATGATTTGTATATTTCTTAAGTACAATGATTGAATTATTAGCCAAATTTCAAAAACAAAAAGAACTATTGAAAGCTATATTTTTTAGTTCTTAAAATTTAACTTGGTTTTTTAAACCATTAATGAAAAATAAATAACAAAGGAAGAAATTTAGAGGTGGAAGAAGTGTTAATAGGTTTAATTTTTAAATACAAAAACAAAAAACAAAATGGTTACCAAATGGAGCCTAAAATAACAATAACATTTTACAATCCTCAAAGCTACCATTGTTATTGTCTCAAAGCTCTTACTTTTTCTTTTCATCTTTTTCTTGAGAGAGATATTTTATGTTGTAATAATTGCTTTGTTATGTACTACAATTTGTTAATCCACTCTATTGAGAAAGTTGTAAGTGTACTCTTTAATTTTTTCAAACATCTTGTAAGGGTTGTTCTTGATCTGGAAAATGAGTTATTGTAACAGTTTGATCCTAATTCGTGAAAAGGATTGAGTTTGCTCTTGAACTCACAAAAAGAGCGGTGTAGCAATTGTTGGGTTGTATGTCCTAAAACTTGCAGTTTGTAAACATTAAACATATTCTATTTTGCAATAAAGATGTTATTGAGGTATATTTATTAAAGTTGTTATTGAATATGTAAATTGCACTTGTTAAAGCCTAAATCCAACAAACTTACGAACTCCTGACTATAACATGAATACTTGAACTATATATGGAGACATAAAAGTGGATCAAGTTTGAGTATATTGCCAAAACGGTCTATGCGTATAGGGATAGAGTTGGGTACCTTATCATGGAAACACTATGGATGGGGCCCACTTTGTATTCAAGACAAACGATGTAATCCTGAATCATTTATGTAGAGACATGCAAGTGGGGGCATCCTATGCAAAAGATGTTTGCATGAGAACGGACCATGAAATAGTGACTGTTCTTTATAATGGCGTTTACTGTTAAAACTGATTATTTCATTTCGATGACCTAAGGTAACTCGATCTTAATCCTAAGCTAACTATGAACATCTGTTTATTCAAGATTATCCTTTAATCTACATGGTGAGAGTGGATCAACATCGCCGCTCAATAAGCCTTCCATTTTAGGGGTAAGACCTAGTAAATAGTTGGGGACATAGTACTACAAGATGAAATTCACTCCTACCCAATTTCAGGGTTAGCAGATAGGTTGTTCCTTTAAATACCGACTCTCAATCTTGAACAAGGGGCCCCACCCTTTTTATGACTAAGAAGGACACAGTTTATTGGTAGAACCATAAACCAATTTTTCATTGGTGAATCAGTGGAGACTTAAGGAGCAAGATGTATTACATGGGTAAAATAGTAATTTTGACCTAGCAGTAAATACGAACAACTTGTGAAGGATCGACTTATTGATTATGGTTAAATCAAGCTGACAGAAATATATCTACACTGAGGAGAGTACAACTACTGGACTTTAGTAGAGTATCCCGGTAGTTAACGAATGTTGGTTAATTCGGTTAAAAAAATTTTAGCCAATTAATCTTGGATAATTGGAGCTCATGATCTGTAGGTCTATTAGGTCCCCTATTAGCTCATATCAGACTAAATTTTATAATAGTGTAACGAGTGAGTTTGAAGTGTTCATATTCAAATTAGGGAATAAGTGTTAAATATATGCGATATACTTAATAGTGTATCATTCAATTGAGAATTGAATGATAAAGAGAGAGTTGGAGATATTTAAATAAGATTTAAATATCAAAACAATGAATAAGAATTCATCAGAATTAGTGTTGGATTTAATAATTGAATATTAAATTAAATTAGTTAAATTATTTAATGAATTATTCAATATTAATATGATTTACAATTAATTATTTGAATTAATTTTGAATTAAATGTAATTAATCAAAGTTGGTCAAAGTTAAATGTTGACTTCACCAAGCTTTGAAAGTCAAAAGTCAAAAGTTGACTTCACTAAGTGGAAATTTTCAAAATTAGTTTTGAATTAATTTTGGATTAAAATTGTATTTAATTAAAATTTGACTAATTGACTTCAAAATAGTCAAAAGTCAAAATGTTGACTTGACTTAGTGGAAAGATCCAAGAAGGATTTTTAGTGGAAAGATCCAAGAATGATTTTTAGTGGAAAAATCCAATATTTAGTGAATTAGTGAGTAATTCATTTGACAAAGTGTTGATTCCACAAAATGCCACTTATGCCACTAAATTGAGTGCATTTTGAATAATCAAAATTTGATTAACTCAATTTTATATGAGTAGCATGTAATTGCTCTATACATAAAATTCTTTGATAAATATTAAACTTCTTAGCCATTTTGGTGCTTTTCAAGTTAGTTGGATAACAACTTAGAGATTCTAAAAGAGTTTTAGAATTTAAGTTCTCAATTCTCTCTCAATTTATATTATAAATTCATCCCTAATTTAGTCACTCACCGGATCCCACCGTCCCGTTCTAAGGCCGGAGAATAGTCGGAAAGACCCTCGTGGTAGTTCACAGCCAGTTCGTGAGAAGATTGAAGTGAAATTGGTGGTCAATTTGGAGCTACAAAGATTGTAACTCAAATTCTAATTTCAAAGTTATTTGCATGCATGTTTTAACTTTAAAATTAATGAAATTTAGATCGCTTAAGATCCAAAATGTTTCCGCATGCACGTTGTTTATTCTTACAATGGTTAAACTCTAATTTGTGGAAATAGTTGGTGAGATCCTTATTCAAAATCCTAAGAGGCGCTCGAGAAAGTGGATGTAAGTCGAGTTTGACTGAACCAATATAAAAATTTTCGGTATTAATTTCTCTATCCCTATACTATTTTAATTTTACAATTAATGTGTTATTATAGTTTATTACATGAAAATAATTTCAATATTTGTTCTTGAAGTTAATTGCTCATATTTGTATATTTTGATTGATAGTTCTTAAATTTCTACATTCATTATCAATCGTATTGTTAAAATTAAATAGGGTGCTTAATAGTCTGAGTTTCAGTTTAATGAATATGTTGGATTGAATTTATTTGTATATAATTCTTGTTTAAATTACTAGTAACAAAATTATATTAAATTTTTAATTGGATCCACATTAATAAAAAAATTTAGTTAGTTTTAATAAACTCTATTCACCCCTCTAGAGTTATCATACTGATCCTATAGTATACCAATCGAAAAATAATTGAGCTGGGTTTGAAATGACACCTTGCAACCTCAAACGCTGAAAACGTTCCTAACACCACTATCATTACACGTAATCGAAGATGTGTGTTAGATGACTAGTTTATGAACAACCTCATTCAACCACCCAAAGAAGATAGAATAAGTAATCTCTAAAGAAGAGACTCGACCTACTTCTTTTTTGTACTTAGTTGAATTAGTTGTTCCTTGTACTAACTTAAGCATCGGACTATAGTATATTTTCGCATCATACTGGTGCAAGAATCTCATACGTAGGTCAGCTAAGAGAATATTCATATCAAACTAGGGAGAAGTTGGGCGGAAGTCAAGGCTATTGTACACTTGTGGAAAGCCCAACATGGATGAGATTTGAGAACTAATAAGTATGAATACTAATAATAAGATAAATCAAATTTATTTGAAAATAAAAACAAATCAATTATTAATTTTTTGGTTATAATATCATTTTGATTCCCATATTCTGAAGTTTACTCAATTTTAGTCTATGTACTTTTGATTGTCTAATTTTAGAAAATGGACTTCCAATAAATCTTAAATTTTATGGCAATTGGTCAAATAATAATAATAATAATTTTCATGCTAGGAAATAGAATATGAAAATTACAACATTCCACAAAACATCAAACATACATAAACAATAGATAAAAGGAACACCCAATGATAATCCAGTTCGATGAATGCCACTTACGTCTAGGGGCAGTATGCCCAGGAAAGATAACTTCACTAATATAGATGATAAACAATTACAACATAGTACTTATTTGTAATGACAACACGATTAAAGTGACTCCTGTAAAACTTAATCACACAATCATTCACCTAGGCTCTTCCTAGATTTGAGATTCCCTCTCTTGATAACTTAAGCTCCCTTAAGTAGAGATATCATTGAAGAACTTCTTAGGCCCCCTTAAGATCGAGATTCCCTCTTGACTAGACTTAAACCCCCATTAAGTTGTGAGACTCTCTCTCATTTGATCTTTATCTTTCTCTCTCGAGGAAAGACTTACTTCACTTGTTTCGCTTAAGATCCCCTTAAGCTTGAGAATTCCTTCTCAAGAAGTCTATTGATGAAGCACACAAATAGCTTGGAATATGTCTTTGACCTTACAACAACACAATCTTCAACACCTTCGAAGATTGACAAACCATACACTTGTGGCAGAAGAACTTCACAATTCAACGATACTCCAAATTCTTGCATGAAAACAAACATCCATAATCAAAAGACTAAGCATCTTTAAATATGCACAATAGACAACAAAAAGTGAGCTACCCTAACTTCCAAAAATAGTTGCGCACCAAGAATCTGCAAAAATACTGCAGACAAGATTTTCTACATAAAGAAAGTATTTTGCAGAAATAACATTTCTAGAAAACATTCCTTACCGAGATAGGCCGAATGCAGAGACAACTTAAGAGACATATGTTAGACTTAAACAAATATTGCCAACATACAACTTTTAAAGAATATGTGAATATATTTTCAAAATTTATAGGTAACAAAACATTTTAAAAAAAATTAACAACAAACTAGCCGTGAATACAAAATTTAAAATTTATTGTAAGTATAAAAATTAAAATTGGACAATTGAAAAAAAGAAAATTAAAATTGAACTAACTTCAAAATATAGAGACAAAAATAATATTTTATTTATAAAATAAATTTATTAATATTAATATTCTATGATATATTGTTGATTGAAATCTCGATATCAATATGAAATTCTATACGTTAATACAACATACTATTGCCAAGAAAACAAAAGAATGATAAAGGATTTAATTAGAAAAAAAAAAATGAAGATGTGACATGTTGGCAGCAATAGAAGAAGAAAATATATGTTGACCGAACATGAAGCCAATGAGAGAAATTAAAATAAAAGCTAAAAGAAAAAAATAAGAGAAAGTAAACCAAACGGAAAGGAAAAAAGAAAAAGAAGAAGAAGACGACAAACAGGGAGGGAGAGATAAAACCAAAAGAAGAAGAAAAATTGCAAAACGTGACAAATAGAGAGGGATATAACTGCAAAAAGAAACAAATGCAGGGAAAAGAAGCAAATATAGAGAAAGTGTGGGGGTACAATATGGGAAAACAAATCTAGAGGGAGATTATGATTTTATTACTATAAAAATTAGATAAAATATCAATTTATACCCTAAAATTTAAAAAAATTATAGTTGGAAAATTATATCAATTAAGATTTTGAAATGAAAACATTCTTTTTCAAGAATACATTTATAAAAATCAAAGTCAAAATTGACACAATTATTAATTTAAATTTAAATTGACACATTACATAAAATTTAGGGTACAAATTGATATTTTCTTAAAAAATTAATTCACGCCTTTAAAATTTTGAGGTTTTAAAAATTAAAATATCAAATTAATAATCATATCAATTTAAAATCTTAAAATTTTATAGGTAAATCACTTGATTATATTTAAAATCACCCAAAAATCAAAGTTATTATTATTTTAGAATGGTACCAAATTAATAAGTAAAACCATCCTATAATTCTTAAAAAAAAAAAAAAAAAAAGAATAAAGAATGTGCATGCCAAAATTTTGGATAAAAAAGCGCACTTGACTTATAATAACAACAATAAATTTATAATTTAAGGAAGAGAGAACCACCAAAAAAAAAAATGGAATGCCAAAGTTAGAATAAGAATACTATCATAAATAAAAAGTTAATTAGGATATGAATCTTTCCTAATACTAAATAATAAAAATTTAAGCCCATTGAAAAATGATAAAATTCTTATTTCTTAACTTTTCTTTTGGGTTAATATTTTATATTTAAAATGTTTTTAGAAACATGATTCACATTAACATTTTATCAATATTTTCATCGACACATTTCTACAAAATTACATCAACATTTTCACCGATATTTGACATATAAAACCTTAGTTATTACTAAAACTAATAATGATATATATATATATATATCAATTAATTGTATTTTAATTATCAAACGTCTACTTTATGAATGTATTATCAATGATTATCGTTATGTTCATGCAAATATAAGGAAATTCAGAAAAAAAAAATCCCACTTGAACCAACTGATATAATCATTTGATATGTTTTTTTTTCCTCAACATTTAAATCAATCCAAGATAAAATATATCAACTGATAGAAAAGGTTGATTCATGGATTTCATAAAAAAAAAAAAAAAAAAAAAAAACATAGATAGATACTACATGGGGTAAATTTGGGATATACACTCCTTGATGATAGTACCTAACCCTCGATAGCTATTTTTCATTAAAATTAAAAAAATTTAAATGCACATTTTAATCTATATGAAGGGAAAATCTTTACATCTCTATTTTTCCCTAACACCTTTTAGTAGTTTTTATTTTAACATTTGTTACAATTATTCAGGTTGAGATGATTATATGTGAAGTATATGTGTATTCTTTTGTATATCGATGTGTGATCTAAACTATAAATATGAAACATCACAATCTAACTGTAAAAATACGTTTGAACGAATAGTCATGTCCTTTGTCCCGTTGTAATTATTCATATTGAGTGGTTACAAGACTAATATATGACTAATATATATATCTGTTCATATGTGGGTGTGATCTAGACCATACATATAAAACATCATGATTTGACAGTGGAGATTTGTTTGAATAGGAAATCACATCATTTTGTCTCTTTACAACTATTCAAGTCAAATTAGTTAGACAATAAAGTAGTGCATCTCTTCGTGTATGAGTGTGATTGTGAAACGTAACAATCTAATGTGTACGTATATTTGAACGTTCAATGATCCTGCCATTTGCATCCTTTAAATTTTCATAAAATCCTATTTTATTTTCCTTCAAATAGTTACAAACATTATAGAAAAGACTGTTTCATTCATTAGAATCCTTTAAACATTTTTTCTGCATAAACTATAAATTTCACATTTGCGATTCTCTAGTTTCTTAGATAGAAAGGGCAATATTGAAATGTCGTATCCATTATCATAGTTTCCCAATATTGAAATGGGCTTTAGCCCATATTACATTAGACAATTAGGCCCAAGTCCATCTAGAGAACAAGTGAGGAAATATACAAGGACTAATAATATTGTATTTATTGTAAGTGCACATCATATATTTACAAGTGTGATGGAAGGCTACAGCACGTGTTATTCAAAGCAATAACCACAGCACAAGCTGTGACATGCATAAGCTTGTGAAACCAAACTCTTTCTTCTTCATTTTACATTGAAACAAACTTGAGAGATAAAGGGAAAAAAGAATGTTAAAAAGCTGGTTCCGCCACGGCTACAACAAGGTGGCTAAGAGGTTGGCGATGAAGGGAAAATTTGGAGTATTAGAAGCCCATCCTAAGGCTCAGCAACATGCAGAAGAAGCCATGGAAGCTCATGGTGAAATACAAAGCAACCTTAAATTTCATCAAAAGGAGTTCAAAATATATAGGTGGAATCCTCAGTATCCCAATCACAAGCCATTCCTTCACTCTTTCTTCGTTGATCTCTCTAAATGTGGCCCAATGGTACACTATTATTCTATTCCTCTCTCTCTCTCTATATGTAGTGACATTTTGAAAGTTTGTTACAAATTGATAAAAGTACCTCGAATTTGTATCTAATAATCACTAGTGGTTCTCACGACATGCCATTTTTGGAGGAACTGCAAAATTATCTCGAATTTGTATCTAGCGATGAGTGGTTATCACAACATGTGATTTCCTAGAGGAATTGTAAAAGATCACGGTTGAATGAATGTATGGAGAAAAACTACAAAAGTACCTCGAATTTGTTTCCATTAACCAGTGGTTAGTGGTTATCACGACATACGATTTTTGAATGAATTTATAGAGAGAAACTGTGTACCTCGAATTTGTATCTAGTGGTAAGTGGTTATCACAACATGCAGATTTTTGAATTCAGATCGCTTCCCTCAATTAATAAGAGGAATTTTTTTTAGCTTCGTTGAATAACCTTTTAGAGTTGTTGATTGGTTTGAGTATTATTACAGTTTTTGCCTTAGATTCTAGAAATTATTTGAGATAGCCTTATATATGCTATAATGTGAGTATTTTTGCGAGAGATATAAGGGAACTGCAAAAGTATCTTGAATTTTGTATCTCGGGTCATGAGAGGGATGAATCAACATGTAGTGATTATTGAGAACGGTCACATCGAGACAATTTTATTGAATAATGTTTCTGTAGATTCGTGGATTGATTAAGTCGCCATACTTTGATTGTAGGTTTTAGATGGATTGCAGAAGATAAAAGCAGAGCAAGACTCAAGCTTGAGCTATAGAAGGTCTTGTAGGGAAGGAATATGTGGATCATGTGCCATGAACATTGATGGAGCTAACACTGTGGCCTGCCTCAAACCTATTGATGCTGATACTTCCAAACCCACCATTATAACCCCTCTTCCCCATATGTATGTCATCAAAGATCTTGTTGTTGATCTCACCAACTTCTATCAACAATACAAGTAATCTCATCTACTTAACCTTTTTTTTTAGTTTTTTATTTTTTTAATCTTTAGCTTAAGCTTTTCAGTTCACTGTTGAATTAACGTGTATGCATCATTCAAATCTTTCTAATGCCGTCATTTATTTTTTCAATTGTCATTGTAATTATGAGAAATGTTGAGGATCTCATATTGGATGAGGAAAACTCACGATCTCTATAAGATTCACATGAATTTGGGAAGACGGTCCATCGTAAGGATATTGTTACTTCTTTCGTATATAACCAATTCATTTTTAGATGAAAACTATGTCTATCTAATATGATGTCAGAGCCAATTGATGCAGGTAAAAGAAAAATGTTAGATGATGTAAAATTAAATTTGTCTCACTCATCAACTTTAGCTTTTCGGTCAATCAGGTATTTAACATGGCATCATAGCAGATGCTTTTGGAGGAATGTGTCAGCTTGTTGGGTCTTCTACATATATTCTAAATCCACAAATGGGGAAAGTGTTAGATGATATAATATTAAATTTGCATTCACCCATCAACTCAACTTCTGGGTCAATCGGAATCGGTTATTTAACAAAATCCAACCCAAGAATATAATAAACTTAAAAAGGCACTATCTCGAAAGGCATGTTGAGAAGACCATACAATCTATTCTCTCTTTATTCAGAATCCTTGTGATATTATTGTACTTAATCAAAGTGGCCTGTTACAAAATGCATGTTTGTAATATGTATCACTGATTTAAGGAGAGCATCATCTGTTTTTCCTTTTCCCCTGAGCTGACTATAGTTTGATGCATATATAGGTCGATCGAGCCATGGCTGAAGACTAGAAGGCCGGCGGAGGACGGGCGAGAGTTCAGGCAATCTCGGGCAGAGAGGAAGAAGCTAGATGGGTTGTATGAGTGTATTCTTTGTGCTTGTTGCAGTACTTCATGTCCTCCATATTGGTGGAATCCAGAAGAGTTTCTTGGTCCTGCTGCATTGCTCAATGCCTATCGATGGATCTCTGATAGGTAATTCAACTTTCTCCCAATTTACTTTTTGTTTCAATACTTCATTTCCCAATTAACCTCATCCCCATTCTAAGGAATTCTCCACCTCGATCTTGGGTTAGAAGTATATGGGTCTAGTCCAAACAAAAGCCCACTTTCTAGAAGTATAAATTATAAGAATATTCTAGAAAAGTTACTTGTAGGAGATGCTTAGAGTATATTCTAGAATTCTCTAGAATATATGAGAAAAAGATGTCATTGTAAAGAATGGTCTAGAAAGACATTTGTAGGCTACTGGATCATGAATGTGTTGGCAAAATTTTAGTCCTAAATTCAAGTGTCAGCTAGTATAAATAGAAGGGACGTCTTAGAATTTGTATGAATCCAAAAAATTAGGAGTAATCAATAATACAAGTCGTCCCTCTTAACTCTATCTTTCAAATTGCCCCCAACCTCCCAAAGTTCATTTCCAACCGATCCTTGCAAAATTAAATTGAGAATTTTGTAGGTTTGAGGATTTAAATGGGGGGCAAGATTGAGGATGACGATGCCATTTTCTGGCCTTGGCCTCCCTCGCCCATAAACATTTTTACGTACAATGATGTTCAAGAATAAAGACTAAAAACTTGAGAGCACGTATTGGCCCGTACAATGATGTTCAAGAATAAAGACTAAAAACTTGAGAGCACGTATTGGCCCGTACGTACATTGGATGAACTATTGTTAAAATGTTTTCTTTTTGTTTTTAAAGTTGAAAACTTAAACAAGTTTGGTTTTTTGTTTTCAAAAAACAGAAAACCAGGAAAAGCCAAAAACCAAAAACTAACATGGTTATGAAACTGTTTAAAATGGGTGATAATATTAGGTACTTTCTAAATGTAATTATGTTCTTTAAAATTCAAAATCTGGATACGTTGAGAAGACAAACATATTGTTTTAAAAACTTTACTTATTTAACAACAGAATTTAAAAAGCATATTTGAAATGGAAAATAAATGCACTGTTGTTGAATTCATTTGACTGAACGATTCTTTTAACACAATTTAAAACCAGATTTATTGTATGTCAAACAAGCTCCTCAATCTAATATATATATATATTACATCTGGTATTTAACTGAAGTTGTCAAAACATTTCATCTTTCCCTTTAAAAACCAATGTGAGGTAAAAAAAAAAAAAAAAAAAAAAAAAAAAAAAAAAAAAAAAAAAAAAAGGTAATACCTTCTAAGTTATGTTGG
>NC_052349.1:61253411-61352478 GCF_009727055.1 Benincasa hispida
TTTTAACACAATTTAAAACCAGATTTATTGTATGTCAAACAAGCTCCTCAATCTAATATATATATATATTACATCTGGTATTTAACTGAAGTTGTTAAAAGGAAGAAAACGGCTCATTACAAACCAATGTGAGGTAAAAAAAAAAAAAAAAAAAAAAACAAAAAACAAAAGAAAAAAAAAAAGGTAATACCTTCTAAGTTATGTTGGTGTACTTTGAGCACAGCTGTGTCTTAAAACATATTATTGGCTCATTCAAGATAATATTTTGGGTCTTGAGAGTAGGTATTGTTATTTGTTTTCTTTCTTATTCTTTGTTAATGGTAGAAATATATTATATCATTGAGATAGATGTGAGTTCAACTAGTGTATAGTTTAAAAAACCCTTAATCTATGATTGATGATGTGAGGTTTAAACTTGATTAAAATGATAGTCGAGATGAGTTCGAGAAGGAACGATTGCAAGCAATAGTGGAAGACAAGACGAAGCTTTATAGATGTAGAACTGTACAAAACTGCACAGCCAACTGCCCCAAAAGCCTTGATCCTTCCTCTGCCATCCACCGTATGAAGGCAATGCATTTGATCTCTAAATCCAATAAGGTGCTCAACAATTAGCTTTTCTAGCTTTTTAATGTGTGTTCTCTAAAATCATCAAAGTTCATTTTCAATCTTAATCTGTGAAGAAAGATACCCATAATTCGTTATAATGAAGTGGTTGTGTGGACTTTGATTTTACACTTTCCACAACATTAAGATGTTCTGTATAGCATCTTCATTTACCAATGAAGTTTGTCCCATTTTTATTTCCATCTTTTTTTAGTACAGTTTTAGTTCCATCTTTTGGGCTAGGTTTTGCAGCTTATAAATATATATATTTTTTACCAACTGTTGCTCTATGTTGAGACCTTTCTTCTCGAGTGGTTGTTTTGTAGTAGTGTGTGGTAGTGTTCGAGTGAGTTACGAACCGTTCTAATTGGATTGAGAGAGAGTTTATTCAATTGTTTATCCTGTCCTTTGTAGCACGAGTGAGATCATTTATAATACCAACAGTTTGTAGAAAACTACGCATAGTTTCGAGATTGGAATGAACGAGTGTATAACCAGTATGTCTTTAGTGTTCTTTCTCTTCTCATGTCTCTTTTATTTGTCATCGTGATTTATTAACTTGACTGTGAAGGAGATAAAGACAATCTTAATGAAATTTGCTTTGAAATATACATTTCCACTCTATGTTGCCTTATGTTGTGTTTTTCTCGCAACGTTATCTAACCCATGTTTTTCTTCGAAAGTTTTTTAATTAATAAGTAGGTTCGTTCTTCATATATTTGTCAAAAGTTTTGTGTTATCTCTTTCACTTCTGATTTCAAACAAAAAAACGTTGAATGAGTTTGATTGAGTAGTCGTGGTTGTAGAGTCTAACTTGACCATAAAGTATATATCATTGACTAAGAAGTTTGAATTTTACCCTCTATGTTCAACTATTTAGTTTAAATCCGAGCCGTTGAACTAAAAAAAGCAATCATACAAATTAGAAGTTACCATCACTTTTTTCTTGAAATATATATATATATATATATTTTCCTTTATGTTCAACAAATATCAAAATTTTGATCATTGCTTCTGCAGTACATTTATCTTTTTTTTTTTTTTTTTCCTCCTCTCTCTCTTAACTTTAAAACAAATAGAAAAGGTTCCCAAACACACTATTTTCAAAGACAGAAACAAGCGATGCAAAATGGAAAAATGCAGAATGGTTTGTAGACCCTTAAATAATTATCATAAGTAGTGTTTATTACACAATTGTGGTACAAGTGCTCCACAAAAAAGGGAGGGAGGGGGGGAATCAAGACACAAGAAGAAAAGTAGCTTAATCAAGAGTTGCCATCCCATTTATGGTATCAAACTTCAAAAGAATAACCAAAACTACAAGTACAATTCTATACAGAAATAAGTTTGGGCAAAGTGAAATCCTAACACACCAACTTTTGCTGAGAAATTACTGGTCATAATATTCCGTAGTCGCCTTCTATTTCTCTTTAAACCCTGGACTTTACACTTACAACTTTTGATCTCCCGGTGGTTCTTGGCCACAATGGTGCCTTTTTTCTTTACAATCTACATAAAGGTTGTGCCTCATCGATACAAATGATCATGATGGAATATATTTCAATTTGTTCTGCTATACTTTACGCCTGCTGCTTCTTTAACTGAATCCGAGCTTTGGAGAGTGCTTCATTGACTTCATCATCATTGGGATTTTCCTTGTGCAAGATTTCGTAGTCTTTTATTGAAGCTTCCCATTTCCCCAACTGCATGACATCGCATTACAAGGACTTATATGATACAGAAATATGGGAATGAGGGGTTTATTCATGGGACTGACGAGTTATTTACATTAACTTTTGTTCTCAGTCTTTTTGTTTTTGAAAAATGGTAATATGATGAATAGAAGGAAGGAAGAATATAAGGTACCTTCGCATTGCAATCTGCTCGTCTTAGTCTAGCCTTGCCATATGACGGGCGAGCATTAAGGGCTGTCGTACAATCTTCAACCGCTTTCTCAAATTGTCCAAGTTTGGACCGACAAGCAGCTCGATTACACAGCAACACAGAATTGTATGGATCATGCTCAAGTCCCTCCCCATATGCAAGACATGCATCTGAGAATCTAGATATTTTGAATAGCTCATTGCCATTTGATCGAGCAGCTGTAATAGCTCGAGCTCGCCTCATCACTACGTTAGTCTCCCTGTTGTGTGAATCAAGCCGAACAGCTCTCTGTGCTGCCTCCAGTGCATCATCGAATCTGCAGTTACACACCATTTTGAGAACCATGGTAGCATCCACAATAGAGATATTCATGCCTATGTTGCAATTTTGATACATGGTGACTAAGTTTGTTAACATGAATACATAAGTTCGGTCTTTGAAATTGCAAGAGTGGAGGTTCTTTCGAACTTAAAAGAAGATCATCCTTTTAAGTGTTGAGTTACGTTCATATGGACAAGAATATTTTAGTCCAAAGGGTAAGGCTGTAGCTTGCAAAACGTTTGATATTTAAACACGAACCTGCCTGCAGCCAAGTCGACCTGAGCTCGAATCAGTAGTAAATTGGCATTACCAACAGGGCCAAGGAACTTAGTATAGGCATCCACTTCAAAGCTTGGACCTCTTGATAAGGCCTCATCAGCGTCTTGGTGCTTGTGAAGCTTCAAAAAGGCCTCAGCTTGCAAAGCATATATCTTTTGCAAACAAGTCACAAGAATCAATTAGTAACTAACAACCCTAAAACAGGAAACAAGAAACGATAACATGATTTAAATAACTAATAACTAAGCACCTGTGGTGCGGAATCTGCCCCTGATGCTATTGCAAAGCCAGTCTCCTTGATTAGGGTGTTCCAATCTCGTAGTCGTCTTGCTTCTGTGCATTTGTTCAAATGAGCCTGAACAACCCTGACTTTGGGTAAGTCCTCCTGATCGACCTCTGGTCCTGATTGTTTGTAATGATACATTGCCTTTTCTGTGTCTCCTAATCTGTACTCTCAATCAAAGAACATTGTAGATATGTTAGATCCAACGAGGCCGAAGAGGATCCAAGAAGTCAATGTAGATATCCACCCTCCATTTCTCCGAAGAACTATACAAAACTTATTTAGACAAGTACTGTTTCCAACAAATTGAGGATTTGTATAGGCTATTATATTACTAAAGAAAGTTTTAAGATGTTGCCAATACCTAAGATACAATGTCGCAAGTCGATGATGAGCTCGGTGGTAATGGGGTTCGATCCGAATGGCTTCTCTGCATTCGAAAACTGCATCAAGAAGCATGCCGAGAGCTATTAAAGCTGCACTTTTATTGCTTCGATATGACGCCTTATTCGGGTCTATTGCAATTGCAGCTTCATATAAGGCTAAGGCTTCTGCAAATCTTCCATTCTTGTAATCTTCATTCCCCATAATTTTCAGTTGCTCGGGATCCATTCGAGTTGACAACGCTCGACAAAGAGAATTTGATTGTTCAACACTTTGTTTCGGTTGACCCTTTGCTATATTCCCCATCCCACCATTTTGGTATTTCCCATTTGTTGATGGAGTTTCTTCTCTTGCTGTTTTGGGCACATAATCAACCACATTGTATGCATTTCCTCCTCCATTCCCTCCCTGTCTTAAGTTACCTGTCAAAATAGTGGAATTCACCCTTAAGAGAATCAAAGACAAATCATTAACAAACTGTCATTCTAGTCCTACATGCTTAGTTTTAATTTGGTCCTCCTCATTTAAAAAGTTTCAATTTAGTCCCTGTAATTTGATGATATTACCCAAATCTCCAAAAAGCATGACATTGCTGGATGAGGCTCGAACAAGCGACCCATTAGTCCCCTTCGATTTCTGGTGATCGGCGATCATGAGCTCAAGCTCGCCGGAGATTCCAACGGCTTCCTTCGGCACTCTTCTTCCTTGGTCCACATACTCATTCCCGGCCGCTGCCACTCTGCTCGGCGGTGCCGCTATCTTACAGCCCTCATTCTGGTTATTCATCGGAACTCCTCTCTGTTGATTCGAGTACAAAACCCTCTGTTGGCTCTGCTGGTTCGGACCCACCTTGCTCGCCGGTTTCGACTCGGCCGCCGAAACATGAAAGAACGCCGCCTCGTCGGAGCTGCCGCGTCGGCGTTTCGAATTCATGCTGTTTGCCGTTTTAACGAAATTGTTATTGTTTGAATTAAGAGACGCCAATGAAGAATTTGAAGCGCTTCTTCTCGGCCAAAATCCACGGCGGCCAAACACGGCGTTTAATAAGCCACAGCTTGATTTCTTGTCGGACATGTCGTCTTCCATTCTGGAAGCCACCCCCCAAGTTCGAACGAAGAATCGGCACGATTATAAAAAAATTATAGAGTGTTCCATATGTGACGGAACTTTCGTTATTTCTGAATTCAATTTCAGACCCATCATTTGAAAAGGTGAAAACTTTCTGATAGTAATGAAAAATTATATATATACAGAGAGAGAGGGCCTAACCCCAGGAGCTGATTTGCATCGCACCCCCCGGAGAGGCTGGTCCTTGGAAACAGAGTGCTCTGTTATCTTTCTCAAAAAAGAAATGCGAAAAGAAGGAAAAACCCAGAAATTTGTTGTGGAAAAAGACGAGGAATTCGGGAGAATGAGATTGAGTGATGGGGAAAAAAATGAAAAGTAGAAATGAAAGGGGGTTTTGTGATGAAATGTAAGGAAAAAAAAAAAAAGATTGTATTAAGTCTGGGTTTGAAAAGAAATTAGTTGAAGAGGGAAAAAGAGAAGAAGGGGAGAGCGGAAGACTCGGTCGCAGAGAGGAATAAGGATCTCAGAATATTTAGAAACAAAAGGTCAGCGCTGCGTCATGGAAACGACTGTGAGGACACCACGTTGAGGATGTTCGTTGACATTTTGGTTTCTACGAGGACAGCTACATCGACGTTGGGAAAAGGTTTGAAATATCTTCCAAACATCCATAAAATTAAAATGTCACCTTCGTAGCCATTACACCAAAAAGTTCAACCATATTAAAAACGTTGAATCGAAAATACTCAAACCAAAATGAGCCCAGTGGTACATACTTCTTGTACTATCAATTTTAAGGTTAAAAGTTCGATTCCACAAATCAAAGATGATTTACAAAGTCTTCATCACTACAAAAACGTATTAAGATACACTCTGTTAGAGATGTGTCATTGACTATGTATTTGTTTAAGATTTTTGGAATTTGCTCATTGGTCGTTTTGATGATGTCTCAGAATATGTCTTAAAGGATGTCTCACAAGATGTTGTTTTTGCATAATATTTCTTTTCTTATTTGAAATATTATGTGCTTTATTTTCTCAAGTTGTTTTCCTTGTTTATGATCGGCTTAATATGAATGAGGATATTTTTCATCTTTTCACTATGCTATTTAACTGCAAGAAGTAGCCTTACTAGGGTTGTCACATATATTTGGTGAGAGAAGGATTATAGTATTTTGATAGCTGAATAAAAATTATTGTGATTTGACAATAGAATAAACTTTAAGTGTTTTTCATTATTTGTAAAGCAAGAAATATTTTTTATTCATGGCAGTTGGTTCTACCATTATTCTTGTGGTGGTTGATTCATTTTGCAGAAGAATTCTTCATCCTTAGGGGGAGCTGATAGGTCTTAAAAAGTGCTATGTTCGTAGTGTTAAGTTCTTCAATTCTATGTTATTTGTTTGCTTAAAATGTTCATTTTGTAGGTAAAATCCAATCTCGACACCTAAAGAGTTATTACAACAAATTTGGAGCTAAATTGAAGAAAAGAATCAACTTAGAAGAAGAGGCAATGACAAATTACCATTCTACCCCTAAATTGAACCAATTCAACATGCTTCAACACCACTCGAAATCTCGCAACACTCTCACCATAAGTAGACCCAACGCTAACTCAACGCTATAAGATAGAATGCATCAAAATGCTGCAAAACAAGACAACGTCGCAATGTTATACCTAACGTTGCAATGCTCCAGAGATTGACAAAAAAATAAAAAGTGTGTGCCCCTGCACACAACACAGGTCGAACCAACGTCATCATAAGATTGCAGCAAATAAAACTTCATTTTCAAGAATTCTTCAACAAGGGAGAAAAATCATTTTTTGTTTGATAGAGAGGGAATGTTAGAACAAATTAGATAGAAAAACCCATGAAATTATTTTGTCTTGAGAAATTTCTTGTAAAATTCATAAATCTTTTTGTGAACTTCTTCATGTATTTCATTAATTCCTCAATGGATACCTTGAAGACTTCTCCAATTTATGGCTAGGAAGTAATTTTCTTGGGAAATCTTTAGTCTAGGATTAAATTCTTGAGATCTTTTGTGTATTTTCTTGAATTTTTTGTATTCTTGAATGTTCTTGGATCGAAATTGAATAGAAATTAATAGAAAATAGTTGACGCCTTAATTCTATTAATTTATTATATGAAAATCTTACTTGGCACTGTTGCATAATAGTAAGATAGGTTGTAAAAATTAAGTTTTCTAGATATAATTAGGACTTCTTTTCCGAAATTAATTCTTGAACTTCTTAATTTGGAGCATTCAAACAATCGTTCTTGAAATTAACTCTGTAGTGTTTCTTGAATGTCATAATCATGAGAACCCTAGTTTCTAAAGCAATCTAACTAGCTAATAGGGTCTTTAGGGTTTTTACCCTATTGGATTATGGGATGTTGAGTTTTCATGTATTTGTTCAAAATCAATGATAGAATTAACCTAGCTAATAAAGATTTCCCAAGAATTTCCCTCTATCGAATCTTTACTATATATATAAAAAAGAAAGTTTGTGTTACAATTCTTGTTACAATTGATTTTATTTTTATTTTACTTAGTTTTTTTTTAAACTAACAACCCCCAGTTGTTACAATTTGGAATGCAAAAGTCAATTCTTGCCAATTAATAGAGGTTCTTTGTGGATTGACCTCTTACTTTCGCTATAACTACGTATTAGTTTTGAGCATTATAAATTTCATTTGCCTAGGGTTAAATTGAATTAGCAACACTAATTTCATCTCGAACAAATTGGCGTCGTTGCTGGGGAATCGAGCAATTAGCTAATTTGAATTTTGACTTCATTTCTAAAAAAAAAAATTATGAGAAATAATGATTGTAGACAATGACTGTGAGGAAAGGTGACTTCGAAAGAAAAGAACAAGAGGAGGAGAAGAAGAATTTGAAGAACAAGCTTTTGAGGATTAAGAAGAGGAATTTACTTAACCAAACAACATGGGAGAAGCAAGGGAACGAACCTTGCGAGAACTAGGGGACCCGGACTATAATCAACAACTATTGTGCGTTGTATATCCAAAGACGACCATCCCGTTTGAACTCAAAATGAGACTTGTGCATCTGCTACCCACATTAGAAGATAACCCAATGAAGATTCGCATAAATACATGAAGGAGTTCCATTTAGTATGTGATGGAATGTGCCCACATAGGGTGACATAATAGCAACTTAATCTTAGGGCCTTTTCCTTCTCTTTGAAGGATGTGGCCAAAGATTGATTGTACTTACCGGTAGGATCCATTACTACTTGGAGTGGATTAAAAAATATTTTTTTTTAAAAAAAAAATTCGGCATCTAAAGCTCATAATATAAGAAAAGAAATATATGGGATTAAGCAAAGTGTACGAGAATCTCTTTACGAATATTGGGAAAGATATAAACAACTTTGTGCTTCATTTCCTCATCACCAAATATCTTAACAGTATTTAATCCAATGTTTTTATTCAGGTTTGCTTCCATTGGGGAAGAGCAACATTGATGCTGCTGCCAAAGGGGCTCTAGCTGACAAGGCGCTCACTGAAGCTAGTCAACTCATATATACTATGGTGGAAAATTCTCATAATTTTGAATCAGGGACTCTCGACCACAACATTACTCAATCCAAAGAGCTAAGTGATAGGTATTTAAAGGAAGTATATTTTCTATGTTAATTTTCCCAAAATAGTGTTGATTATTTGCTTTAAATGCTAATTTTGTAGGTAAAATGGTCCCTAAGGCATTTAGAAGTCATTAAGAGAAAATTGTGCCAAAAGGATAAAAAAAATGACTAAGAAAATCAACAAATTGAAGAGAATCGAGTAATTATCGAAATGCCATCGAGTATCATCGAGTATCCTTGAGTAAAAGGCCATTGAGTAATGCATCAAGTAAATGGCAGTGGATGCTATCGACTAATCAAGCAATCGAGTAATTGAGTAAATTGTCATCGAGTAAATACCCAGGAACCATCGAGTAATCGAGCATTGAGTATTTACCAGAATACTATCGAGTATAATTAAGTAAGGCTGTCAAGTCATTGAGTAAATGCTACTGAGTAATCAAGCATCGTGTATCGAGTAAAGGACCATCAAGCATCGAGTATCGAGTTAAAGATAGAACGCTCACTTTTTGTTGCAAAAGCTTGATGTGTTGCAATGCTCCTCACAACATTGCAATGCTCTGGATTTTGACGTGATGCATCCCCACGCCTTGTACAACCAAGCGTCAGCGCAGTATTGCAACGTTAGCTTGATGCTTCTTGGCTTTTCTATGATTTAGCGTTGCAACGTTGGCCTTGGCGTCGCGACGCAATCCCTACAACTATAAATAGTAATCTTTCATTTTTTTTGCTGAGGGGAGGTAGCACGATTTCAATGGAGGCTGAAATTTCTCTCTGTATCAATTAGTCTCTATGGTAATTTTGTTTCTTACCTAGGTTAGATTTTGATTTCTTTTTTATTTGTAATCAATAACTTGTAATTCTGTATGAATTTGTCTAGAGATTTATGAAGTAATTCAATCTTGTTTCTATTTCAAGAATTCTTGAAAATTCTTTTGAATTTTCTACTTTTCTTTATCAATAGAAATTTGAATTTGAGCATTCTTGAATCTGATTTTAATTCTTAAAGCATGTTGAATAATCTATATCTTGAGCATGTTTAGTCTAGATGCTTGGTTTTGTCACATTCGCTCATGATTGAATACTTTGCTTTTAATGTGTTCGATAGAATGTCTAGCCAAGATCTCCAAGAGGCAATAGTAATTGTGTGTTGAATGGCTGACTAACCTAGGACGCACTAATTACTAGATTTGGAGAAAATTCGGTTAATTGAGTAAGCTATCTTAATAATTAATCGATGCAATTGAATCCTAGAACTTAATGCACGTGTTATCTTTTCTATATGACCACTAAGGAACCCAATAGAGGTAGAAGCATGTAATAGATTAGGGTTAGGGCTATCCTAACTTAATCGTTGATAGGACGCTTTCTCGACTAGATTATGCTAGTTGTCCACCTTTGTAGAGACTAGTTTAATTAGATTAAGTAAGTAGTTACGTGCTTAATCCGATTGTGAATTAAATTTGTAAAATTCAATGATAAGAATTGCAATGAACGTCTAACTTGGATTAAAAGTAAGGTTGTTCTAAATTTGGTTACAAATATCCTTTATTTAATCAAAAACCCCTGTTTTATAGCTTTTATAGTTAAGCTTGGTTAAAGAAAGGATTAAATAACATTTCCCTGTGGATCGACATCTTACTTCCACTTTAACTACGAGTTAGTTAGGTTGTTGTTCGAGCTTTATAAATATTGTTTGTTTTTGGTTAGATAGAAATAACGACACCTACTTAGTACCGGACAAAAAGGCGCTGTTTCTAGGGAATGGCTAACCATTTAATCTTTTCCTTAGTTAAACATAACTAGCAAACTTTAGAACACCAAAAGTATTTTCTTCTTTTTGTGTCTATTTGTCTTAATATAGCGAACATGAACATATATTACGCACTTCAAGCGATGTATGTGGCCCACCGGAGAGAACAAGAGGTAAGAGAATTTAATGAGCTTAAAAGTGAAGTAAATGAACTAACCTCTTGTTCGAGTTGTGCTTACTCAACAAATACAAGTTTCGCGTGATCCTGAACACAAGTACTACCCAATTTGAGATGAGCCCGACCAAACTCCATCATCGATGTCGTATTCTTCTACCAATTTAGGCAATTCCTCATAAAATTTAGTTGATGAACTTTCTGACTATTCTTGTGAGTTTGTGCAGGAACATTCTGTTTAGATTGGTGTCCTAATTCTTCCGAAGTCTCGTAGTTTGTAAACATTGTACACATTGTTATGAATAAAATAAGAGTTATTTTATTTTGCATTTACTCATATCCAATAAACAAATATCCATGGTTATTGTATGTAAACTTAAGCATGTATATGAGATATACAAGTGGATCATGCCTTAAGTGATAACCTAAAAAGGTATAGTATAAGGATTAAGGAGAGATACCTGATCCTGGTGACACTACGAATACGACCCGCTTTGTAGAGGTTTACAAGTGTTATGAACTACTACAGATGGTTTATCCTGACCATTCATGTGGAGACATGCGAGCGAGAATGTCCTATACAAAGAGTTTGTTTAAGACCGGGCTACGAGATGATTCGTCTCTTTATATAACACCGTTGATATTTGAGACTTACATCTCACCTAAATGGCCATAGGTGACATGATCTTAATTCTGAGTGTTTTGGGAACTCTTGCCTTTGAGGGCGGTCCTTTGATTAGTATGGGTGAGAGTGGCCAGATTGCTAACTTAACAAGCCTACCTTTTTGGGGATTTGTCTGATTGGGGAGTTGAGAACTCAGTTACATAAGATGGAATTCACTCCTTCCCCGAAGCAAGGGTAAGTAGATAGATTGCTCCCTTAAAGGCTGATTTCGGGTCTTGAACATAGTGGCCACAACTGTCACACCCCACCCCAAGCCCTCCTCTTGAGCCCGAGGGGAGGCATGAAGGACCGTAGGTATCACACTCTTTTGTGATACCTATTACCCATTTGAACCTCTTTATACTCATAAAACTTTAAGCCAAAGATGTAAACAACAACTGTTTGACTAAACACATTTTATTACAAATAGTATAATGATTATACAACTCTCAGGCTTAACTACAAAGTTTACAACAACAATTCTTAAACCCCGAAAGTGTGACTGTGGTTGTGGCAGACCTTGACCTTAGTAGCACTCTAGAACTTCTCACCTTTCGCTACCTAGGAAGAAAAACATGAAAGAAAAGAATGAACTTCAAGAAGCTCAGTGAGTGGTAAGCAACTTCTAGAGTCTATTTCAACTCATAAAATAATAAGCATATCACAAATACGAGGTTAATACTCAAACCTCAGTCTTGAATAAGTCTGTTCTCAACTCTATCTACACGCATGGTAGATAGTTAAACTGATACGACTCATAATGAGTCTGTTCTCACATTCTACCTACACACACGATAGATAGTTAAACTGATAGTAGTCATAAATGCTTACTCTCTTGCGTTCCTTATGTTTCCTATGTGCATATAGATCCCTACTTATGGGCTCAGAAGCTAGACCTGCTGGCCCTCTAATTATCCCATACGAGGTTCCACTCACAAACTCAGTAACTAGACCTCTCGATTCCCTTACCATTCTGTGAGGTCTAGGTCTATTGACCCCCTGATCATCTCGTTTACATATTCTCATTCTCATGCTAATTACTTGTTCACAACATAAGCATATACATATACTCTAAAATATATGCTTAAGACTTAAAGAAAAATTACCACTTACCTTGGTAAGGTAGGAATCGTTCTCTCTAGAAGTTCCTTGGTTTCCTCGGGCTCCGTTTCGAACCCTAAATTCCATATTTAAATTTAAGCTTTGATTACTCGTAGTTTCAAGTCTTAGTTCGAGATACTTTCTTCTACAAACATGTTCTAAAATTTCTCAGGGTGCTTACCTTAAAATCTTAGCTCAGAACTCCTCGTGGTGGCCGCAATTCTCAGATCATCAAGACTGGCTCAATCTTACCTGAGAACTCGACTCTTTTTTCTTTTCCTTACTCTTCAGCTTGATTCCTTTGAACTTTTTCTCCAGAAGCTCTGCTTTGAAAACTAGACTCTCAGAGCTTTCAAGTGGCTTTAGAATCACTCAAAACACACGAATATTCTAGAAGAACACCTTGTCTTAAGTTAATGCTACTTTAGATCTCACTATCCGACAACATCTTCTCCTCTTGGAACCACTTAATCTTCCTCCGAATCTGCTCGGAAACACTCTTCCTACCGTTCTTTGAAGATAATTTGTGTTATGAGCTGAAGAGTCACCTTATAGTGGTATTTATAGGCCAAGGGAACCGGTCCTTCTCATTTCTTAAGGCTTCCAATATAAGACACCTCCTACTTTAGCAACTTTTGGAGTGTTTGCACCAAGCTTTACCACCATCTACTTCCTTGCCATTCACTATTTCCATGCCACTCACCTACTTGCATGAAGTTTGAGTTGTCTTCCTCATGCATAAGACTTCTTTGCATGAAACTCTATTTTTCCACCTTCTACTAACTCAAACTTAACCTCTTCTCGGTTCAGCCACTTATTCGGGTGTATTCATCAGCATTGCATAGCGCAAGCCTTAGCACTTCATAAACACTTGGCCCATCGTCTAGTCCATCGTGTAGCTCTTGCACCCATCGCATAGCTCCATCATTTAGTTAATCTCTTGTTGTTGCTCATCATCTAGCCCTCTCACTGTCGTTCATTATCCAGCCCTCTCGTTACCACTCATCGTCTAGTGTCTGCGCCCATCGCATAGCATATACGCCCCACCACATAGCTCCATTGTTTAGTGATCTCTCACTATCACTGATCACCTAATGATCTCGCTCTCGCTCATCGTGTAGCTCTTGCTGTCGCTCATTGTGTAGCGCTGAAGGCTATCATCTAACGCATCACGCCAATCGTCTAGCACATCTGCTTATCGTGTACCGCCATCGTCTAGCGTCTACATCTACCGTGCAACATCCATCGTATAGCGCTTCCCTATCATGTAGCGCCATCTCCTATCATGTAGTGTTATCGTCTAGCGCATCATTTAGCACCACATATAGCTACACGATCGTCCGCCCAGCATCTTGCACTCATTATCTAGCTTTCTCGCTTTCGCTCACGCAGCCTCAACACATGAGTAACCTTTGGGCAATGACTCTTGCCAACACTTCGGCCAACATGCGTCCAAACCTCACAAGCTCAACCCATGGTTGCCCTTGGCTTCAATGCTTAACTTCTTTTAACCTCTACAAACTTAGCCTCATCTCATGCGTTAATGTTTCCTAACACCAAATGCATGGTTTCTTTTTGACTTCACACTTAGCCAAACTTCACTAGTTAAGGCTCAACTCAAAGCTACTTAAAGAAAATCTATTCAACACTTAGAATTTTCCTTTTCTTCAACATAGGGTTTAACTTATACTTATTAATTCCCTTAATTACCTACTTAAGTAGGAAAATTGAAATCCAGGTTTCACAACAGCCTCTCTTTGGAAGAGAGGACTCAGTCATAGTAGAACTATGACTTATGTTCATTAGAGGGATCAATGGTACTTAAAGAGTTAGATGTAACTACAAGGGCAAAACGATAAATTGGCCTAACTGTACTTATAAACGATCTATAAAAGGTTATCGATTGATTGGTTGATATGGACACAAAATATATCTCTAGTAAGGGGAGTGAAACTATCGATCTTTAGTGGAGTGCCTGGCAGTTAACGGATGGTGGATCCCATGACTAAAGAGTTTATCAGTTATTCATGTATCGTTAGATCTTCAAGCTACATGTCCATAAGGTCCCCTTGGTAGCTTAATGAATTCAAGTTGAGAATCAGTTCTTGGAGTTGATTTGAAATGTTTAAATTGACAAGAGGAAATTCGATTATATATGATATAATCGGTGTGATGTATGAGATACATCAAGTGGAGGATTAATGTAAATATGATTTACATCCATAAAATAGAAAAAGAACTATGGTTTATATGTTTCATGAGATGAAATGTTAAAACTATAGGTTATAAATATAATATGGTAAGTTGGTTATCATATTTATTTATAATAATATTAATTATTTGATAATTATCTCTTTTTCTCTAATAACCAATTGAGTGAGAGGTTATTGGTGGTTTTATGGTAACTGTGAGATAAAAGGGAAAAGGTTTTTGTAAATTTAAAGAGTTACTTAATTTGAAATAACTCACGGTGAAAGCTATCAAATGAAATTGTTTCACTAAGCAATAGCTAGTAGAGAGACTAAACGATCGTGGACTAAAACTATACGATAGTTCTTTCAGTTGATCGCAGCTAAATGATTGCATGGCATTGTCTATATGATAGGCTGCTAACTTCTACATGATTGAGCACGTCATCTATACGATAGACTGTATCATCTCCCACTTGCTTAATCTCTACACGATTGTTGTTTCTCCAGTTTCTTCCTCTAACCAAGTTCATACAGAGCCCACAACTCCTGGATTCTCACACCAAGAATACCAAGGTAACAATTATGGTAGTGTTCTTACTCAACTCGATTGATATCGAGGTTCTGGAGGCCGTTCATTGGGTTCGTGGTGTTTGTTGTGGATCATGTTGTTGTATTGGTCGTTGTGTTTGAGCGTTGCTTTTCTTGGTCACTTGAAGATTGATTGAGGGAGTTTGAAGAATGGTTCTTCAAACTGTATCCCTTGGTCTCATCTTAAAGCATGCTGTAATTTCGTATTGTGCATGACCTGTTAGTTTTCGTTTTGTGACTGTAATTGTTTGTATTCAATTTCGAATGGAATTTGGAACGATCCTTCTACTGCTCATGGAAACCCTCATGTCTGATTTCCTTCACATTGTTATATTTCTCAAGAACCATCGAGTTTCCAACTGAATGGGTTTTATTTTGGACAAGAAGTCATAGCCGATATTCAAAATTTGTGTGACCTTGTTGCCCAAATTACTGATTCAGTTAGGAGAATCGAGAAGTCTTGGGAAGGTACATTTTCTGAGAATACTGAGTTGAGCAATGGAGGAATTCACATCGACAATCCAGTAAAGCCGATTCTTCGAAATTCCCATCAAGGTAAGACGTTGGATTCAGAAATGTGTGAACTTGCTAATGGCTTATCTGATTATGAGCAGGATTTAATTGAGTTTCACCTAGAAAATCAAACCCCCGTGCTAGTTGAGGTCCATCAAACGCCAAAACTTGCACACTCCATGCTTACATTGGAGAACTATTTAGAGTCTTTCGTCGTCTATGGCACTAAAGCTGATCTAATTGAGGAGTTTCCTTGGACCGACAGTGAAGATGATGTTTATTCCATGCCATATTCAGAAAAAGTAAGTAGGGATAATTATGAGCCCGGACCATACCTTAAGGAATCTTAGGTAAGATAGTTAGAGGCTTCCAAGCCTAAAACCATACTTTGTCCATGAATTTCTTGCATCTTCAATTATTGCTCATAATTTCCTTATGAGTCTGAGTCTATTGTTGAGTATTTTCTTCCTTTCGACTCTTTCGACTCTTTTGGGTCATTTTAGTCTTTTGATTCTTTCTTTTTCTCTTTTTTTTTTACCAAATATTAAAAAATCCAAATTCGACCTATCTGGTTCTGGTAAGAGGATGAGTTTTCTTATAGCCCTTTCCGGCTATATAGATTCGTCCAAGAGAGAACCGGAGAAATACGAGAATTTTATGTATCTTGAAAAGCACAAAAGACAGGTCGCGTTGAGCAATCGACGTTAAAAATTTGACCTTCTTGGAGGTAGCTAGACGTCAAAAATAAAACAACTTTTACTTGCTTTCTTTATTAGCTTTTTAGGTTTAGAAAATTTTAAACTAACTTTCTTCTTTTTCTTGTAGTTTTTCTTTTCCTTTCTTTCTTTTTTCTTTTATTTTTTTTTTGTAGGAACAAAAAAATGAAAGAAAAAAGCAAAAAAATTTAATGCAGGAAAAGAAAAAAAAAACAAACAAGGAAAATTTTCTACCACCACCCATTGTGCAAAATCAGAGGAGTTCTCTGTTCTCTCTCTTTTTTTTTTTTTCCTTCTCACTCATATTTTAGTTTTATAAACATTGAGGACAATGTTTAGTTTATAAGTTGAGGGTGGGGATACATTGCATGTTTTTAACACTTTTTTAGGGTTGTTAAAAATGAGCCTTACAAAATTTTTTGCTCTATTTGCTCTATTATCTCTATTATCTTTGCATGTCTGGAACCTTTGAGCACTTGAGCTCGGGTTATGTGGATTTTATGATCTTGATGAAATATATCTCGATTAAGCTCTATTACATTCCTATGACATTCTTTTTTATTCTCTTATATTATTATCTTGGTATCATTTTTCTTTTTTATATGACTCATTTTTGCTTTCAATGCATGATTCATACAAAGTATATTCTTTCATTCAAGAATAACATTCACCTTTTTTGTCATGATCATTTGTTTTTCTCAATCTTTTGATTCTTATCAATGAACTTTGATGACACATTCTCTCAAACAATGTTACAAATCAATTTTAAACTTCTTAAAATCTTTTCTTACGGAATTTGAAACTCATTTTTCAAAAGAAACTTTTTTTTTCCTTTTAACTTCATAAAAAAAAAAAGAAAAAAGAAACTTGTTTCCAGTTCTGTTCTCCTTTGTTTCAACCATTTTTAGGTAGCTCGAAGCCTATGAGCTTGAGGCAGTTGTGAAGCTTTAACTTCGACAAGGGCTTTGTAAGCATATTAGCTGGGTTTTTTGTGGTATGGACTTTTAGGATATGTACTTCTTCATTCTCTATCTTCTCTCGCACAAAATGATATTTAACATCAATGTGCTTCGTCCTGTTGTGATATTGTGGGTTTTTGGATAAGTGAATGGTACTTTGATTGTCATAGTAGATGTCAACTATTGTTTGACTCAAACCAAGATCATTCACGAGCCCTTTAAGCCACAAACCCTCTTTTATTGCTTCTATTAAAGCTATATATTCTGCCTCGGTTGTTGATAAAGCTACTATTGGTTGTAATGTTGCTTTCCAACTAATTAGGTTCCCTCAAAGTAGGAATAGGTAGTCTGATAGGGACCTTTTTCTATCATTATCTCCTGTAAAAATCTAAATTGACATAGCCAACTAAGTTAAACTTAGTTTCTTCTGTCTTTTGGTAGAAGATATTAGCACCTCTTGAGCCAAATTAGGTACCTTAGCACCCATTTAGTAGCTTCCCAATGCCTTTTACCTAGATTGGACATGTATCTGGTCATTAGGTTGGCTGAATAGGATAGATCAGGTCTGGTTGAGACCATTAAGTACATTAAACTCTCCACTGCCTGACTATAGGGGACTTTCTCCATCTGGTCTTTTTGTTCAAGGTCACTGTCCTTCGGTGAGTTATTATAGGAGAGTTTGAAATGTTGGGCAATGGAAGTGTTTACTGGTCTGGCCTCACTTAAATTAAATCTTTTTATAACCTTCTCAAAATAGGAAGTTTGATTTATACTTAGGGTAGATAGATATCTGTTTCTTACAATGTCTATCCCTAAAATCCTTTTAAATTCTCCTAAGTCCTTCATATAAAATTCTTTACTTAGAAGATTTTTGACTTGAATTAAATCAGACTTAGTGCTTCTAGCTAGAAGCATGTCATCCATATATAGAAGTAGATAGACATTTTCCTTATAGGAAGTAGTGTTTATGTAAGCACACATATCATGAGAGCTTCTTTTGAACCCTAGGCTATCAACAAAATCATTGAACCTCCAATATCAACATCTAGGAGATTGTTTTAGACCATAGATGGACTTATGTAGGAGACAGAACAAGTCCTCTTTCCCCTTAACTTCAAAGCCTTAGGGCTGTTGTATATAGATAGTCTCATCTAGGTACCCACGTAGGAAGACTGTTTTAACATCTAATTGATGTAGTTCTAGGTCATACTGAGTTACTAGGGCTGGGAGTAGTTTAATTGTGATATGCTTAACCACAAGGGAGAACATTTCAGTATAGTCTATTCCTTGTCTTTATGTGAAGCTTTAGCATCTAACCTAGCCTTATACCTAGGCTTTTGGTCTTTAGTAATTCATTCCTTTAGTTTGAAGATCCATTTGGAGGCTATAGGCTTACATCCTTTAGGGCGAGTAGCTAGAGACCAAGTATCATCGATCTTTAGAGAGTTTATTTCTTCATTCATAGCTTCAATCCACTACCTAGCTTGAGGACAACTCACAGCCTCTTCAAAAAAGGTTGGCTTTAGGTCATTAGAAGCCATGGTGGCATTTAGCACTAGGTTCATGTAGTTAGTGTCAGCAGACCTAGCAGAAGGAACTATATTCCTTCTCTGCCTATCTCTTGCAAGGGAGTATTGACTTAGGTCGGGGGCTAAACTATGGTTTCTTCTTGAGCACTTGAGGTGCCTTCTGTTTCTTCTTCTTGATAGGTTCTGAAACCTCAGCTGTAGGAGTTTGCCTAGTGTTCTCCACCTCAAAATTAGTGGTGCTAGTTGAGGTTTCATTCCTTAGGCCTTCTCCCTTTTGCATAAACATTTCATTTTCCCTAAAGCTAACATCCCTACTTATAATAAACTTTTTCTCAGTAGGATGCCATATTTTGAATCCTTTTACACCTTCTACAAAGCCAACAAACATGCATTTAGTAGCTCTAGCTTTGAGTTTCCCTAAGTTTTGAAGAACATACCCAACACATCTAAACAACCTAAGGCCACTTAGATTGGAGGAGGGGGGGTGTTTGGTCCATTTTTCTTCTGGTGTTAGGAACTTTAGGGAGTTTTGTGGACTCCTATTTAGGGTATGCATAGAGTAGGCAACTGCTTCAGCCCAAAACTTCTCATCAAGAATATCAGATAAAAGACACCTAACCCTTTCCATAATGGTTCTATTAAGCCTCTCAGCAACTCCACTTTGTTGAGGAGTGCGTCTAAAAGTTCCATGCCTAATGATTCCATGCTCTTTACAAAAATTATTAAAGTCTTCCCCACAAAACTCTAAGCAATTATCAGTCCTTAGATACTTAATCTCTGTAGCTATTTGTTTTTCTATCATTACTTCCCATTCTTTAAATTTTCCAAAAACATAGTCTTTGGTTTTTAGGAAATAAAGGCAACTTTTCCTAGAGTAGTCATCTATAAAAGATAGTAAGTACCTTGAACCACTTAGGCTTGGAGTTGATGTTGGCCCCCATAAGTCAGAATGGATGTAATCAAGGATGCCATTGGTTGAGTGTTGAGCCTTGATAAATGAATGCCTTTTAGCTTTCCCTAACACACAGTGCTCGCAAAATGACATCTTGTTACTAATTTCTTTAGTTAGAATTCCTTGTTTAGATAAAGCTTCTAGGCCTTTTGAGCTGATGTGGGAGAGCCTTTTATGCCGTAGGTCAGCCTCTGATAGATTTGTGGTATAGACAGTGCTTGCTTCACTCATCATTTCAACACCTCTAACAATATACAAATTATTCACCTTTTCCCCCACTAAAACCACCTTAGAGTTCTTTAGGACTTCTAGACTACCACCTTCCAATATTCACATCCAAGGGAGTCAAGCATACCTAGGGAAATGAGATTTCTTTTAAGATTAGGGACATGCCTTACATTTCTTAGAAGTATCACTGTTTCATCCTTTAAATTTACTGAAACAGATCCAATTCCAACAATGTAGCATGCCACATTGTTCCCCATGTATATTGATTCCTCAGTTATCTCTTTGTATGTTTGGAACCAAGTTTTAAAGGGTTCATATGGTATGTACATCCTGAATCAAGCACCCAATCATGCTTGCCAAGGGGACTTATCAAGTCAGTTTGATCTTGAGTGGAGGCTAGTGCATCAGAATATATGTAAGACCCTTCAATTATGGATGCTTCAGGTTGTTTACCTTTTGCATCCTTTTCCTTCTCTTGGTTCTTTTTCTTCAAAAAGAAGCAGTATTGTATTAGGTGACCCTTCTTTTTGCAATATTTGCACTTCAACTTCTGTTTGGCTTTCTTTTCATCACGTGTATGTTGTTTATTCCCTTTCCAGTTATTTGTTTGTGGTTTAGCTTTAACAAATAGACCTTCACTAGTAGGCTTGTCCCTTTTTTAAGATTGAAGCTCCATTTCTCTGGTTTTTAGTGTTGATATGATTGTATCTATATTTATTGTTTCCCTACCATATTTTAAAGCATTTTTGACATCTTTATATGCTTTTGGTAAGGAGTTTAATAGAAAAAATGTTTCATTCTCTTTTCCTAGTTTTTCTCTAAGGCTTTTAAACTCTGAAGCCAGTCTTTTATATTCATCTAATTTGTCTGTCAAGGACTTTGATGAGTCCATCTTGTAGGTGAAATTTTTTTCTCTCAGATACATTTTGTTTGGTAGATCTCTCTTGGCATATAGTTCTTCTAGCTTTGTTCAGATCTTATATGCTATTTCTTCTTCAATTATCTACCTTAGCACACTGTCACTGAGATTTAGAATTAGAGTACCATATGCCATGGATTCCAAGTCTTCTTGTTCTTGAGCTATAATAGTGTTTAGAAGTTTTGATGGGTCAATGAGGGCCTTGAGAGCCTTTTGTTGTCCAAGAACAGCTCTGAATTTTTTCCTTCCAAAGGGTAAAATCACCCTTTCCATCAAACTTCTCAATTTCCACTTTTGCCACAACCATTACAAGTATGAACTGGGGATCTTGATTCTCCAAGAAATTAAATCTTGGTTGTTTAAGCGCTCTGATACCACTTTTTGTTGGGTTGCAGGTTGCTTACCAAGAATTCTGGCCTTTAAATATTAATTCAAATGAGGCCTAAGATTGGTTTGCTAGCCCACGATTGAAAATTGGGTCGGTGAAATTAAAGTAAGAGGTGAAGCCATGTCTCACCTAGCTTCTTGATCACTCATGTGGTTGATCTTTCTGATGCAACTCTGAGCTGATTGATTTTGGTGATGGAATCAGACCTACAACTCACTCTCTTTCTCTCTCGACTGAAACCCTCTATTTTCTCCCTGGTTTTTCTCTTCTCCTCTCTAATGGAGTTCTTTCTATTTATACCTATTTTGCATGAAGCTCATGCAGCTCAGTGATGAAGAATGAAGGGAGAGCAACAAGATACACAATATTTTTATGTGGTTCGGCCAAGAAATTGTGCCTACATCCACGAGAAGTCTCTTTTTGAAGATTAAAGATGATATGAGTATAGTTTACACTTTGTATTTTTCCTTTCCTTTTTCTCCTATCTTGCTTTCTAATTCTGAGAGCTCATACATGTATTTATAGAGATACACAGGTAGGTAAAAAACAAGAGGATGATAATACAAACATGTAACTGACTCTTGTACAAAAATATTACAAAGGTTGTATTTAGACTCTTTTACACAAGTTCAATTTGATTTGCGTTTGACTAATCCCCCATATACATGATATCCCTCTTCACCCATGTCGAGCAAGCGATGCTAAAAAATTTGCAACAACAAGACAACTTTTCTTTTTCTTTTCATTTTTAATTTTTTTCTTCTTTTTCTTTTCCATTTTTTTTTTTTTTTTTTTGCATTTCAAATAAAAAGACTAATCGATTCTTCTTTTTCCTCGTAGATTATCTCAAGAAAAAGGAAAACTCAAAGAAAAACAAAACAAAAGCAAGAAATTCTTTCTCAAGTAAATAAACGATCAATTTAAAAAACCAAGGAAGTTTCTCTCTACATCCCTTACTTTTTGTTCTTGGACATATTTACATATTTTAAATATTGAGGACAATGTTCCATCTTTAAGTTTGGGGTAGGAAACATTGCTTGCATGTTTTTTATATTCTTTGATTAGTATTTTAGGTTTAGAAAAATGAGCCTTACTAAAAATTTTGCTTTATGATAATGCTCGTTTGGAATCCTTGAGCACCTCAGCTTGGGTTAGATTTTGATTTTATCATTTTGATATTTTGATATCTTGATTAGGTTTTGTGACTCTGATTTGACATATCTTGATATATTTGAGGCTCTGGTACGTTTTGATAGCATAACGTTGATTCTCTGAGAACATACTATTGAATTCTTAATACTACAAAAGACTATTTTGCTATAAATGAATAAATGCATGATTGATTGAATGCATGAAACACAAAATAAAAGAATCACATTCATTTTGTTTTATATTCTCATTAGATTTTTACACAATCATTTCTTTCTTATCCATGAAAATTTTAATGACACACTCTTTTTAGTAAAGATACAAACAAAATTTTAGAACTTTTAAAATTTTCTAACAAAATTTTGAAACCCTTTTTCAAAAGAAAAATTATTTTCCTTTTATTTTCATAAAAAAATCGAATACTTCGTATTTTTAGATTTATTTAGAATTTTAAAATTTTTAGAAATGTAATGTCTACTTAATTTTCTTTGTTACCCCTATAGGACAACTTTTATTCTATGAATAACCAACCTGTTTTAGAATTAAGTCTAGACAAAGAGGAATAAAAAAGGTCTGATGTTAACAAAAAGAGAAAGTTGTTAGCAATAAAAATAAAGCAAGCTTGAAAAATCAAAATAACATAATTTTTACTAACGTGTGTACATGGATAGAGGTGAAAAGAGCTACCTCCATCGTGTCTTGTTAGGGCCCATGAGAAAAGAGTGATAGGTTCTCTGCGGTGTGAATGTGAAATCTATCCCTCTATGTAAAAGAAATGCCAATTAAGTTTTGTGTGCGTGAGTTTATAAAGGCACCCTTTTCTTAGAATTGTGTCTCCTTTTTGCAAGTTAGGTATATCTTAGACCAACAACTGGGCCAGTGTAGGGCGAAGAGGAATTGAAAGTTAGATGTCACCTTTCCATTAGTTTTGGCCTTTAAGTAAACTAAAACTTTGTAGTCTTTTCTTTTATGACTTTTCAAGAAAATACATTTTCTCTTCAAAAATAAGTTTCAACCTCTTATTAACTTTTTTCTTAATTTACTAAATGCCTATTTGCATCATTACTTCATTGATTGTTGAGAAAAGAGATGAGAATCAAATCTTTGTGTAAGTCAACTGAATGTACAAACAATTTGAATGAGTGAATGAAAGTTTTGAATAGTCTCAATAAATAATTAAAAAAAATTCACATTTTGCTTGAATGAATGCATGTTTCTATTTTTAACTTTCTCGAGACGACCAAGAGCTAAGTTGAGGGTATTTTGATAGGTCTTGAAAAGAGCTACATTTATAATGTTAAATCCCTCAATTCTATGTTATTTATTTGCTTAAAATGTCTATTTTGTATCCAATCCTGACACCTATGGAGTTATTACAACAAATTTGGAGCTAAATGGAGTTAAATTGAACAAAAAAATCAACTTAGAAGAAGAGGCAATGGCAAATTACCATTCTACCCCTGAAATGAACCAATTCTACATGCTCTCACCATAACTAGACCCAACGTTAGCTCAACACCATAAGATAGAATGCATCAAAATGCTGCAAAACAGAGCAACGTCGCAACGCTATACCCAACGTTGCAATGCTCCATATATTAACATAAAAATAAAAAGCGCACGTGCGCCTGCACGCAACACAACATCGAACCAATGTCATTGTAGGGTTGCAACGTTGCGACTATCAGCAAATAAAACTTCATTTTCCAGAATTCTTTAGCATGGGTGAAAAATCATTTTATGTTTGATAGAGAGGGAAAGTTAGAACAAATTAGATAGAAAAACCCACGAAATGATTTTGTCTTGAGAGATTTATTGTATTTCATCATGTATTTCATCAATTCTTCAGTGGATTCCTTCAAGAGTTCTTCAATTTATGGCTAGGTAAGTAATTTTCTTGGGAAATCTTTAGTCTAGGGTTAAATTCTTGAGATCTTTTGTGTATTTTCTTGAATTTTTGCATTCTTGAATGTTATTGTGTCAAAATTGAATAAAAATTAATGGAAAATTTTGGACGCTCGATTCTATTAATTTCTTGTATGCAAATCTTACTTGGCACTGTTGCATAATAGTAAGATAGGTTGCAAAAATTAAGTTTTCTTGATTTAATTATGACTTCTTTTCCCTAATTAATTCTTGAACTTCTTAATTTTTAGCATTCAAACAATCGTTCTTGAAATTAACTCTATAGTGTTTCTTGAATGTCATAATCATGAGAACCCTAATTTCTAAAGCAATCTAAGGAAAGAACCTGTTTTGCTCAATTTAAGTATTTTTTACTTAGATTAGGGCTAATTGGTATGGTACATGTTAACTAGCTAATAGGGTCTTTAGGGTTTTTACCCTATTGGATTATGGGATGTTGAATTTTCATGTATTTGTTCAAGATCAATGATAGAATTAACCTAGCTAATAAAGATTTCCCAAGAATCTCCCTCTATCGAATATTTACTATATATATATAATTTGTGTTACAATTCTTGTTACAATTTATTTTATTTTGATTTTACTTGGTTTATTTAAAACCAACAACCTCCCAATTGTTACAATTTGGAATTCAAAAGTCAATTCTTGCCAATTAATATAGGTTCCTTGTGAATCGTCCTCCTACTTCCACTATAACTACGTGTTAGTTTTAGTTGTTGTTTGAGCATTATAAATTTTATTTGTCTCCGTTAAATAAAATTTAACCAATTAATAAAATTTAAAATATGGTTCAATTTAGTCAATTCTTGCCAATTAATATAGGTTCCTTGTGGATCTACCTCTTACTTCCGCTATAACTACGTGTTAGTTTTAGTTGTTGTTTGAGCATTATAAATTTTATTTTTCTTGGGTTAAATTGAATTAAAGACATCGATTTCATCTCGAACAGGAGCCTAAGGTAGTATTGATTAAGAAGGGATTCTCACCCTTAGGGGGATCGTAAGGTAAGAAAAAGTTCTCAAACCTAGGGGGAACCTAAGTTCTTCAAGTGAAAGAGTATTCACAAGAAAGATGAAAAACAATTTCGTAGTGAGAGTGATCGAACCATAAGGGTGTTGAATCCTTTCGACCAAATTAAATAAAGTATGAGTCAAATCCATAGGGAACCTTCGTGTTTCTCAGTTAAAATGCTGAAATTAGAAGATAATCTTGGGGGGGGGGGGGGGGTTAATTGGAGTTGTAAACAATGGAAAATAAATTTTATGTGGAAATAAATGAGAGCAAGAGAGATTTGTAAAATTATGATTAAATAGATCTAGCTCGAGTTTAATTTAAAGTTTTTCCATTTAATTTAATTGATCAATAAACTTTAGCTCAAACTTTTTGTTTAAGCCTAGCCAAATTGATTAGAAATCCTAATCAATCGTCTTAATTACCTAATTAACCAATATGAGTAGAAGAATCCATTCTAAACACTTGAACCAATCGTAATAAGCTTAAGGAATTTTTCCAGGATGAATGATTTAATTTTCAAACGCCTAATCAATCCATTCAATACAATTTTACATCAAGGTTGATTAAAACAATACCCATTGGTGGACGAATTCACAACAAGCAAGTTAATCTAATCCTTGCTTTCCTATGATTTATTACCTTAATCAAGGATAAATCTAAAGTATGGAATTTCACAATCAATAACAAAAAATTTCATTCATAATAAAAAATTTTAGAGTAAAACCCATAAGCAAGAGTGTGGGAACAATGAGTGTTTAGATGACCCGACAATCCAAACAACCTGAACTTTTCAATCCACTCTATAAGGTTGGGTTGGGTTAGTTTTATTCTTATATTGGTTTGGGTTAAACTATTTCTACTTTCATCGAGTTGTATTGAGCCTTGCGTTCACTGTTCAAGGGAAGTACTCATGCATGAACTTCTCAACCATTTGTTCCCATGCAGTGATTTCGATTGGTTCAAATGAGTATGCCCATTGTCAAGTCTCATCTTTGAGTGAGAATGAAAATAGCAATAAATGGATCCCTTTAGGTGAGACTCTAGGGTCACAAATATATTGTAGCTTTTTATGAAGCTTTTCAAATGTACGTGTGGGTCTTTACCAACAGTACCTCCAAATTGGCCAGTGGTTTGGAGCATTTGTAATATTATTGGTTTCATTTGAAACCTGTTTCCTTCAAACACCGCACGCATACGCCTGGAAAGAAATCGTAGAGATTGGGCAATGCATACTTCCTTATGGCCTATTTTGATCATTGGCCAACAAGATGAGATTATATTATGCGTCTGCATTTCCTACTCGGTTGGCCACAACCCTTATATTCACTACATCTTGCGACAGATTATCATTGTTGTTGTGTTGGTCTGCCATGTTTTGTTGCCTTAGCCTTCGATGCCTATTCGCTCTTGCCATTTAATGAAAGGTTCGTTTAATCTCTAGGTCGTATATTAGCTTTGGTGTACTTCTATTGATCATATAACAATGGAAATTAATTAGAATAAGCCCTCAGCAACATCACAAAAACTTGTTGTGGAATTGTATACTGAGACAATCTTGCTATTGTTTGGTCGAATTATCTCTTAATTAGACACAAGTTTTCTCTAACTAATTCTAAGTATAAACTTAATTAAGGTGTTCTAGTGAGTGTCAGGGTCGAACCTAGGGACTTATGACAATTAATTAATGTTGGTCCTAATGATTTTCACACTTCAAGAATTAATCAATTACTCTAAGGTATGTCTAAACTGATCAAATGAAAGACTAACTAAAGATAAATAGAAAGAAAGAGAGGGTTAAGTGGAGAAAGTGATGATGGGAGTGTAGTGCGTTGAGGTTGCAATATGTTGAACATGGAGATGTGTGTGCATTATTGAATGTTGTGCAACACAAGTGTAGTGGGCTTGATTTAAAGGAATAACAATCAATGGGTAAAGTAGGGTTAGGAAGGTTCATCAATATTCATGCGAGTTTATACATAAGAGTTTATTCATGTCTTTAACTTAAGAAGGTAAGGCAACCACTTCTCGGTGTTTAAGCTACATTAATTTTATCTCTAAGATGAATGCTTAAGTTAAATAAACAAAAGGTTTTCTTTATTTCTAAAGCCATTACTTTCCTTATTTAATGATTTCCATAGCCACTTATACTCTCCTGAGTAGTTAGCTATTTCTACTAAAGCCAATTGATCAGATGGATTCAATTAATGAAGTTATGCACACATTAAACAAGATGAACTTTTGTTTGTGCAAAACTTGTTAGAAAGTTGATTTATTCTTCCCAACCCATTAATAATTTAGCTACTCATTGTGGAGAAAAGTAAGCATATGGATGGATGAGAGATGATAAAGATCAAGATTTATATTAAGCATGAAGTACAAATAAATTGTCAATTTCCTAATACAAATTTGAAATAGAATAAGAAAATGGATGAAAGGAGTTCGTTTAAAGAAATGACAGAAACTGGTCATAGTCTCTTATTCCGTTGGTTATCTTGATCAGCTACTACATTCATGCTGGTGAATGATGGATGCTTCTCTCCCTTTTCTTTCTCCTCTTCTAAAATTAAAGAATTTCTCCTCTAGAATCGAATAAAAAGAGAGCTCGAGCAAAAGTTAAGCAGAGTAAGTTCGAGGGAAGAAGAAGCTCAATAAAAAACTCAAAGTGTGTGAGAGTTGAGCTATTATAGTTTCATTTGATTGTTCTTTAGAGCTCTTTCTAATGATTTCTGATACATTTTGCATTAAATTCCATACTCTGCTACACTACATTCCTCATGTCATCAGTTTATTGCCTCTGTTCTATCTCTTTCAAATCAGCTCCCAACTTGCACTTTGATTAAACATATCATCTTTCATGTGTTTATCTTTTTCTTGCTACATACTTCTTTTCAACGCATGGTTCCACTTTCAGTGCATGGTTATGTTGAACCAATCTTCTTATGCATCTATCTATTCGAGCATCAACTTCTGTGCTAAGTTCTAATTCTTTGGTATTCCAAATCATGTATTTTTAAAGGTTAGAAATATAGTTTTCAAGAAAATTAGTTTTGCAAGTAATAAATGTAAAGATGTCCTTTTTGAATGATTTTGTTTTATTAAGTTAATGCATTTTCCACTGAATTTTCATGATTATTCTAAATAAGAAACAAGAATAACTTGAAATTCTACATGTTATCACTTTTCTTTTCAAACTTATTTGGAATGACCCATCAAGCTCGTCAGCTGATTTTAGTCTTCCTTTATCTGAAATGCTTCAGGATTAGTAATCCTTAGATTATCCATGGAATTACCCTATCAAACTTCTTAGGGCTGATTTTGGTTTTCCTTGGTTCATAAGCTCCAAGATTTTAAATGCCAAAATTATCCATGGAATGACCTTATCAAGTCCCTTGGGGCTAATTTTGGGCTTTCCTTAGTTTAAAGGCTCTAAAGTTCTCTAAGAAGGAAATGAATCTCAAGGAAAGTGTGTGATTACCTTTTGCTTTGATTTTCTTTTAGATAAGAATTTGGAAACTTGAAAACCTAAAATATATGCTTAAGCATAAATAAGGGAAAGGAAAAACAATACCTATGTAGAAACCTTTTCCTGCATTGCAAAGTTCTTCCTCCAATTGTTTGAATTCTCCTTTGTGAATCTCCCTCAAAAGGTCTTCCTTGCTATGACTCTTGGTAAGAAACCAACTAGTAGGAGTTTCTTTTTGAAAGATGAAGGAAATTGAGAGGGAGAAGTTGAGAGCTTTTCTTTATAAAGGTCTTATGTGTGAGAGAGAAAGGGGTTGTGATTCTTCAAGCAACAAGCAATCAATACCGAATAACTCCTATGTGAATTTGATGTAAGAGTGCAGAGTAAAAATCTCTGCCCATTTTCCCGCTCCCCTTTATAAAAGGGAAATTAATTAATTTAATTAAATTAATTAAATATCTCATATTTAATTGAATATATATTTGAATCATATTCAAAAGTTAATTTCTCTCTAAACCTATAATTTAACATGAATCTTATTCATATTAACTATTAATTGATGTTTTAATATGAAGCTCATTCATACTAATTTACTAACCTATAGTTTTAGTATGAATCTTCTTCATATTAATTTAGTATTGGAATCATATTAAAATATATATACATTAATTCTCCCATATTATATAGTTTAAATTTTAATTCTATTCATAATTAACTATATAATAATGTATCTTCATACATTACATTTTATAATAATTGTATTTGATACAATAAATATATTTTTCCTAAATTAGTTAAAACATTTCAAATTATTCTTTCAATACTTTGGTCCAGGTTAATTTGTTGTGTGAGTTAGGAAAGAGACCTTATAGACCTACAGATTATAGGATCTAATAATCCAAGATTAATTAGTTAAACTTCATTCATTAAATATGGAAAAAACCAATATAAACTCATAATTGCACTCTTATGCACTGTAGGACAAGTTGCATCCATGGATATAATCACTACATATAAATTGATCCTTCACGAGTTATTCATAATTACAGCTAGGCCAAATATCTATTTTATCTCTGTAATTACCTCTATGTTCTTAAGTACCATTGATCCTCTAATGAACAATTTTTTTATGGTGTAGCCATAAACCAAGTCCCTCTTGAGCCAATAAGGGTGGGCCCTATTACTCAAGTTCAAGAGTCAGAACTTAAAGGAATTGTTCATCTACCTACCCTATATAGAAAGATTAAAGAACAGTCAATTGATTAATTGACTTTTCCATTAGCTAATTGTCATGGTGTAGCCCTAATGTATGTTCTTAGGTTAATTAACTAATGTGTGTTTCATCGTTTGTTAATTGACATATGGTTTAATTAGGATGTAGGTGTTAATAAATAATTTAGGATGCTTAATGTCGGATTTTCCACTTAAATAGGTCACGTGCTTGAGTAGATTGAATGAATCCACTTTCATGAACTAAATGCATCGAGTCACTTTACCTTTCAATAGAACAACATTCTTTCTTTAGCTCGTTTATCCTTCAATTATCAATTGCCACTACTAAAACAAATTGTATTAGTTGACATTTTTTCTAAGTCAACTATCAGTGTACTTAACCTTTTAAAAAATGTAAAGTAATCCTACATCATGAATAAGAGTAATATTTTTTTACTAGGTGAAAGCGTCAAACTATTATTTACTTGATATATTAAAAATGTCAAGTAAATAAAATATGTTGACTTATTTAAACTGTTGAGTGCCTAAATTCTTGACATTATGGATCAAGGTTTTTTTATAGCTTAATAATTTTTACTTGTCAAATGTAACTTTTTCTTGACATCCAAAAATGACAACTTAATTAATACTTGATACATTTTGTTTGTCAAGTTCGCATATCTATATTTTTAATCTTTATTATTAGAAAGTACCTATAATTGTTTCTATTTTTAGGTCCAACAATGATATAATTTAATAGAAGAGGATAATCGTTTATTGACCTAATAAACAAACAACACACATATAAGAACAATTTAAGCATCAATCAACCCAATTTTTCTACTAATCTAACAAATTAAAGTTCATATATCTTAAACATATTTTCATATACTTACAACTTCATATTAACAAAAGTTCATAACAAAGTTCATATGAATAATTTTTAAGTTAGAAGACTATGAACCTCATATAAGCAACTTCAAAAAAGATGATCAACCCCAATATAAATTAAGTTCCCAAAAGAATATAATGATCAAACACATGTCTAAACAATTCCAAAAATTACACAATTATATATGTCAAGATTTCGTCTGCACCGACCTTCAAGTCTTTATCTCGTACTTTGGCGTGCTCCATGTGGTATAATATTCAACTATCAAACAAGATTAAGAAATAACATACATATTAAGCACATATACAAAATCATGAATGTAATATGTAGATAACAATAAGCTCAAAATCATAAAAAAAATTGAAAAAAATAACAATTTCAGAACCCACCGAGAAAATGTTTTTGAGGAATCTATATGCCTTCCCAGCTTAATCGTACATATGTTGAGATATTCTCATCCAAATCATTACTTGTATCAATATTTGACATATCATTGGATACTCATTGACAGTATAATATCGTATCTCCAAGTTCATCATCATTATATTAATCTTCAAATTCTCTTTCTACTGAATAAGTACAATTGACTATCTAACATCGCTTGGGTCTTCAACATAAAATACTTGTCTTGCTTGGGTTGCTAGTATAAAAGAATCAGACCTGTGACTTGTTTTATTTAAATCAACTAACACAAAACCAAGGTCATCTATTTTCATACCACTATTGTTCTCAACCCAATCACATTTAAACACATCGTCATTAAACGTATTATAGTTAAGTTCCCATATTTCTTGTTTCACTCCTTTAAAAGCCATATCTCCAATAATGGGACTTTTATCTTTGAACTAGATACTTATATTATTTTTGTCACTAAACTAACTCCACTATTTAGAACACTTTGATCCTTATCACAAGACTTTGTGTGATAACAACATCCATTAATGATGTAATTGTTATATCCAATCACAAAAAGATGAGGGTCATGAACAATCCACCTCAAGCTATCTAAAACTTCAACATTTCTCATCTCAAGCTCAGTTGCTACCTACCATGAAATTACCTTAACACATAATTGCAAAGTTAACCATAAAAAAACATATGTTGTAAGAGAGTAAGTTTAACATTTTACCTCTTCTCGTAACCAAGGTACGATTATGTTCGTCTTGAATCCATTTTTTACTTTCATCTAACATTCAATCCATCCTTACTTTTCCTAGGAATATCAAGAAGCATACTCAATATATCCATGCAAACATTTTTTTTCAATGTGCATCATATCTAGATAACTCATATGGAGTTTCAGAAGTACATAGCAATCTCTACTACGTATCCCCGGATCTAATTAGGCAACTGAGCATAGCTCACTTATCAACAAGTCATGTCTAATAGGATTTTGTTTCTTCTTTCTGATACACCATTCTGCTGAGGCGCTAGGTGCAGAGAGTTGGGACTGGATTTCTTGTTCTATCAAATAGTCTTGGAATCTCATGTCAATATACTCTCCACCTCAATCTGATCGAAGTGTCTTAAATGTTTTACCTAACAAGTTCTCAACTTCAGCCTTATATATCTTGAACTTTTCAAATGCTTCAGATGAATTAGGTAAACATGATCGTACTTAGAATAATCATCTGATGAGATATTCATACCCTTTTCGTGCTTTAACATTTCTCCGTCCACTAAGATCCAAATGCACGAGTTTTAAGGGTTCTTTAGTTCTAAGACCTTTTCCAGAAAAAGATCTTTTAGTCATGTTATCCTCAAGACAAGACTCACATGGAGGTAAAGAGCTATCTACTAACTAGTTTAGATGACACTTTAAACCAATCTCTTAATCCTATTAAGATTAATGTGACCAAATCTTAAGTGCCAAAGAAATGTACTCGAAGAAACATTTTTCCTTTTATTTTTCATTTCAGCCGTTTTTAAATATCTCGATATTTTAAAATAGCCTTCACTTTAGATCATTAAGCATTCTAATTCCTCAATTTTGACATCAAAATAAGCATGTTCATAGGGTATTAAGAGGGTTTCAACACATACTTTTGAAGATCCTCTTCAAAACGAATTTGAGCTACAATCTTCTCCAATTGAAGTCGTGGACCACCAAGAGATCTTCTCTACTATTCTCAGCCTTCAATTTCAATGGTGGAACTCACAATTGAGTTGAATTTGTGAAGGTTTTGGTACGAGTTTGAAGAGAGGGAAAAAAAGTTTCTACAGAAACTAGTTTTCTTTTAATCTCAAAATTGAAGAGTTTTATCATTCCCTTTCATGCAGGCACTCAAGAGACTAGCCGATGCCACTTCAAATGCATGGAATTAATGGGCAATGTGTGTGAATTGGCAGAATCCACCTCCTACTAAGAGAAGTTTGGATGTTTCCATTAACAACTTAATTTCCAATTTCAATTTCTAATTTTAATTAATTCCAATATTAACTAAAATCTAATTTGATTAATTCTAAATTAATTAAATTAAAAATTTCAAAATCCAATTTCTCAAATTGAATCAAATTGAAAATTAATTTGATTTTAATTAATTAAATAATAATTTAATATCAAATATTAAATTAATCACATACCTAATTTTAAACATGAATCATATTCATGTAGTTAATATTTAAATCAATATTTAAATATTATAAACTCTCCAATTTCGTTTAATTTCAATAAATTAAACGTTAATTAATTATATCGAGTATAATTATACAAACGCTAATTTGAATTTGAACTATTCAAATTTAAACCAAAAATTCAATTTGAACATTTCAAATTGAAACTCAATTTGAACAATTCAAATTGATATCATTGCAAATTCACGCAATTTACTAATTCAAAGTGTTCATGTTTTACGAGCTAGTAGAGGGACCTTATGGACCTACAGATCATGAGCTCCAACGATTTGAGATTAATTGGCAAAAACTGTTTAGACCGAATTAATCAATATTTCTTAACTATTGAGTCACACCACTATAGCTTGATAGTTGCACTCTCCTCACTGTAGATATATTTGTGTCCACTTGATTTAACCATAATTAGTAAGTCGGCCCTTCACAGGTTGTTCGTAATAACGGTTAGGTCAAATGTTGTTTTACCCCCAAAATTACGTCTTGCTTCTTAAGTTCCACTGATCCTCTAATGAACAATTGGTTTGTGATCCAATCACTAAACCAGATACCTCTCGGGCCAATGATTATTCAAGACCTAGATTCAGCACTTAGAACAACCTTCCTCCTATCCCTAAATCGGGTAGGTGTGAATTCCATCTTACACCCTATGTCCCCAACTATCTACTCGGTCTTATCCCCACAATGGGAGGTTATTGAGCGGTGTTGTTGGACTATTCTCACCTATGCAAATCAAAGGATAATCCTCAATAAACAGGAGTTCATAGTTAGCTCAGGATTAAGGTTAAGTTACTGAGATCATCGCTATGAAATAGTCAGTCTTAAACAGTAAACAACGTTATAAAGTAAAAATGACTTATTTCTTGGTCCGATCTTATGAAAACTCATTGCACAAGACGCCTCCACTCCTCATTTCACCACATGAACGAATCAGGATCACTTTGTTTGTAGCACTTTACAATTCTTTATAACAACTACAGAGTGGGCTGCATCTGATAGTGTTACCAGAATAAGGCACCCAACCTTATTTTTATACTATAGATCATTTTGACTATTTACTTGAACTTGACTTTTATGTCTCCACATAAATTTCAAGTACTCATATGGTAGTCATGGATCTTTTAGTTTATTGGATCTATTTCTTAAAAAGTAAGCAATTCATAAATTCAATAACAAAATTATTGAATCAAACTTCAATAATAATTGTATTGAATTTCAGAATAAGTTTATTGTTTACAAACCACGAGTTTTAGAACATAAAACCAACAAAATTTTTCTGTCTGCAACTTTAGCCTTGCCTTTATGATCAATAGTAGTCTTCCCTTTCCCCTTACTCTTGTTCATTGGAACATTATTGCTATTCAAAGAAGAAAGGCCATACTTTGTCCTAGAGGAAAATTCTTTGTTGACTTTATTCGTGGTGGCAACATTTACCTCTGCTTCTTGTCCCTTAGATTTCAAGAGGAATTGATAAGTCTGAAGCTCATTGAGAAGAGTAGTCAAGTTATATTCTATCTTGTTCATCATTGAATTTGTGCGGAACTGTAAGAAGCTCTTCGAAAGCTACGTTTACTTCTGCCACATTGAAATGGACCATCATGTACAAGACATGTTTTCTAACAGAGGTCCCTTCTTTCATACGATAGTTATAAACATACTTGATGGCTTCATGTCTAAGAGAGAAGGACAGATGTCCAAACATCGCCTGCAGAGATTCCATAATCTCTTTAGCGGTATGTAAACCATCGTGTTTCTTAGCCAAAACATTAGATTTGTTGGCAAGAATGTAGACTTTGGCTTTTTCATTCGCCCTTATCCACTTGTCATATGCATCGTGAACAGTTCGGTTTGCGTTTGAGCTAGGGTTTGGAGGACACTCCTCAGTTAAAAAAAACCTAAGTTCATCAATTACCAATATTATATTCAAATTTGATTTCCAGTAGCACAATTGTCCCCACTTAGTTTCTCAAAAGCAAGTAGTTGTACTAAAGAGCTAGTCATGCTGAAAATTAAACAAATTCTATTAGTGAATTTCTATAAACCTTTTAATAATATCCAATCAGGTTTAGCAAAAAAAAACAATGTACCCATCATTATTCTTATTGCAACGATACTTCAGAGGTTTAGAGCAACATCTACTGAGGGGTAGTCTGCTACCCCTCCTTTGAATTGAGATAATCTCAGCTTCGCTATTACCAAAGTAAATCATACTCCAATAGATCTTTTAGCTATCATTTGTTTGTCTAGAATATACTAACTCTTAGTAATTCTCGTAAGTGTGACTCACCATTTTCAGACTCCAGAGGTCGCCCACAATAATGCTACCGAATTGGAGAGTCAATGATGGGAATTGTCTTAAGAGATCCTATTGATTTTTTGAGTTTGAGTTGTTCCGAATCCCATGTTACAACCCTTCGAGGGGATAGATGCTGGCAAAACCACTAGCTTATGTCGCCTAAAAATGACAAGCAAGCGCAACATAAGAATCTCACAGTCCAATCTAATGGAGGAGACCATAGGATATGTTGAGACATTTCCTTCACCCACCGACTATGAATTACTTCCCCGATTCATCTTGATATTGACCCATGCAAAAAAATTTTGAATGGAGGTCACTCCCAAGGTGGCTCGAAGCCGAGCATGAATCACATGGTGTGAACACTTAGGGACGTGAGAGCTAAAAAAATTATATCTTATATATTATAAATCTCCCACTAAAATGTTCTAGATGATTTTGTGTAAATGTTTACTTAGGTATATTTCGGCTAATAAAACATACCCTAAGTTTAGGTTATTTTTCTGAGTATAACATTTATACTGTTGGGTTATATGTCATAAAAATCGCAGTTTGTAATGTTGAACATATTCTATATCAATAAAGATGTTATTGACGTTTATTCAATAAAACTATTATTGAATATGTAAATTGCATTTGTAAAGACTAAATCCAATAAACTAAAAGATCCATGGTTATTATATGAATACTTGAACTTTATGTGGAGACATAAGAGTGGATCAAGTTTAGTAAATAGCCAAAATGGTCTATTATATACGAATAAGGCTGAGTATGTTATTCTGGTAACACTATCGGATGCGGCCCACTCTGTAGTTGTTACAATTTGTTGTAAAATGCTACAAACGAAGTGATCCTGATTCGTTCATGTATTGACATGAGGAGCGGAGGTGTCCTATGCAATGAGTTTGCATAAGATCGAACCAAGAAATAAGTCACTCTTACTTTATAATGTTGTTTACTGTTTAAGACTGACTATTTTAAAGCAATGACTTAGGTAATTTAACCTTAATCCTGAGCTAACTGTGAACTTTTGTTTATTCAGGATTATCCTTAAATTTTCATGGTTGAGGGTTAGATTAATAGCACCAGCTCAATAAGCCTCCCATTTCAGGGGTAAGATCGGTTAGATAGTTAGAAACATAGGGTGTAAGATGGAATCCACTCCTATCCACTTTTAGGGATAGTAAAGAGGTTGTTCTCTTAAGTGCTGACTCCTAGTCTTGATCAAGGGGTTGAAACAGTCTTTCTGAATGGCTATCTTGAAGAGAGTATCTATATATCTCAACCAGAGAGGTTTATAGAGCAGAGTCAATTGCAAAAGGTTTGCAAGCTTAAAAGATCCATTTATGGGTTGAAACAAGCATCTCGATCATGGAATATGAGATTTGACACTACTCGACGTGACATGAGCGTGAAAGGGGTTCAAGAATAAGTTTATCACATCTTATGGCTTTGAACAGAACATTGACAAACCTTGTGTTAACAAGAAGATTGTCAATAGGACTATAGCTTTTTTGGTTTTATACGTTGATGATATTCTACTCGTTGGAAATGAAGTAGAATTCCTAACTGACGTTAAGAGATGGTTGGCATCGTAATTCCAAATGAATGATTTGGAAGATGCACAGTTTGTTATTGGAATCCAAATAGTTCAAAATCGCAAGAACAAAACACTTACATTATACCAAACATCTTATATAGACAATATGTTGTCTAGGTATAAAATGCAAATTTCCAAAAGAAGTATGTTACCTTTCAAGCATGGAGTTCATTTTTCTAAGGAAAAATCTCCTAAGACACTTCAAGAGATTGAGGTTATGAAATGAATTTCCTATGTGTCAGTAGTTGGAAGTTTGATGTATGCTATGTTGTGTACACGTCCTAACATATGCTATGTAGTTGGAATAGTCAGCAGATATCAGTCCAATCGTGGATATGATCATTGGACTATTGTTAAGAATATCCTCAAATATCTTCAGAGAACGAGAGACTATATGCTCGTGTAAGGTGCTAAGGATATGATCCTTATAGGATACACTGATTCTGATTTTGTGGATTCTGGAAAATCAACTTCAGGATCATTATTCACTCTAAATGGAGGAGCTATAGTATGGAAGAGTATAAAGCAAAGTTGTATTGCTGACTCCATAATGGAAGCGGAGTATGTAGCTGTATGTGAAGCAACCAAGGAAGTAATATGGCTTAAAAAGTTCTTGACCGATTTGGAAGTGGTTCCAAATATGCATCTACCGATCACCCTCTATTGTGATAACAGTGGAGCAGTTACAAACTCCAGAGAACCAAGAAGCAATAAGCACGGAAAGCACATCGAGCATAAGTACCATCTCATCAAGGAGATAGTACATCAAGAAGACATAATCATCATGCAGATAGCCTCAGAAGACAATTTAGTTGATCCTTTTACAAATGTCCTTGGGGCTAAAGTATTTAAGGGTCACCTAGTGGGATTAGGACTACTAGATAGATCAATCTAGGGCAAGTGGGAGAATTAATGGAATATGATGCCCTAGTTTATTGTATTTATTCTCTCATACTCAACATTGTATGTATTTGTATATATGTAAACTCACTGGAGTTTTAGTCCAAGTAGGAGTTTGTTGGGTTTTATATCCTAAAACTTGTGGTTTGTAAAATTAAACATATTATATTTTCTATAAAGATGTTATTGAGGTTTATTCAATAAAACTATTATTGAATATGTAAATTGCACTTGTAAAAACTAAATCCAATAAATTAAGATCCATGGCTATTGCATGAGTACTTGAACTTTATGTGGAGACATAAGAGTGGATCAAGTTCGAGTAGATAGTCAAAACGGTCTATAGTATACAAATAAGGTTGAGTATCTTATTCTGGAAACACTATTGGATGCAGTCCACTTGGTATTCAGTATAAACAACGTGATCCTGAATCGTTCATGTGAAGACATGCGAGTGGAGGTGTCTTATGCAAAGAGTTTGTATAAGACCAGACCAAGAAATAGAGTCACTCTTACTTTATAATGTTGTTTACTGTTTAAGATTGACTATTTCAAAGTGATGACCTAGGTAACTTGACCTTAATCCTGAGCTAACTATGAACTCCTATTTATTCGGGATTATCTTTAGATTTTCATGGGTAAGGGTTGACCCAACAGCGCCGGCTCAATAAGCCCCCCATTTCAGGGGTAAGACCGGGTAGATAGCTAGGGACAAGGGGCCCCACCTCTCTTTGGCCTGAAAGAGACTCGGTTTGGTGATTGGATCACAAATCAATTATTCATTATAGGATCATTAGGACTTAAGGAACAAGATGTAATCTCGGGGATAAAAGATCTTTTGACCCAACCGTTATTAAGAACAACCTGTGAAGGGTTGACTTACTGATCATGGTTATATTAAGTGGACAAAAATATATCTACAGTGAGAGGAATGTAACTACTAAGCTTTAATGAAGTGACCCAGTAGTTAAAGAATGTTAATTAATTCAGTTTAAAGAGTTTGTTGACGCCGATGATTTGTAGATCCATTAGGTTCCCTAGCTCACAAATGGACTAAACCTTAGAATAGTGTGATGAGAAAATTTGAAAAGTTCAAATTCGAATTAAGAAAATTATTAATTATATACGATATAATTAATCGTTTAATTATTGAATTAAACAAAATTGGAGAATGAGATAATATTTAAATTTGATCTACATGAATATTCATGATTGTGGAATTGATGATTTAATAATTTAATATTGGATATTAAATTATTTTAATTAATTTTATTTAAAATTGAATTTTTGAATATTATGAAAATTCAAATATTTAAATTAATTTTATTTTTGAAAAATTAAATTAAAAATGAATTTTACTGAAAATTCAACAAAATTTTATTCTAGTTCAATTTAAATTTTAAATTAGTTTTAGTGGGTTTTTCCCACTTTGGACAATAAATTCCCACTGTTAAAGAGTTTTTGTGTAATTTATTCATGAATTCTGAATGCATATTAAAAGTTAATAAAAAACTGGAATCAATTGGCTGAGAATTGATTCATACATTTTGTTTTTTTTTAAGAAGAACAAGAAGTTGTTCTTATGTTCCTCTCCTAACACCAGATATCTTCTCCAGTCTTCTTTAATTCAAATTCAATTTTGGATCCTACAATCCAATCTAAGGGCCTAGAGAATAGTAGAGAAGATCAAGTGGTGGTCTAGAAGTATTTGTGGTGAAGATTCGAGCTAGATTTTGAAGATTTGAAGAGTTCTTCAAAAGTAAATTTTTTAAGATTCTATTTCTCTTTATGAACATGTTTGCTTGTTTGCTAAAATTGATGGAATTAGAGTACTTAAGATTCTAGTTGCTTCTACATGTTGAATGTCAACACCGTCACTTTTTTTCTCTAGATGTTTTCAAAGAAAGAGGTGGCTATTTAAGCAATATATTAGGAGTCACTATCAAAACTGACCCTGGATGTTATCTTGGTATTCCTTCATCGTTCTTTAGAAATAAGTCTAGAGATTTCCATTACATTGTGGAGAAGGTTTGGAAAGTCATCAAATGATGGATCAGGGCATTCTTTTCAACAGCTAGAAAAGAAATACTGATTAAAAGCATTGGCCAAGCCCTCCCAACATATGACATGAGTGTTTTTAAACTCCCCAAAACAATTTGTGATGAAATAACTCGTTGCTTCTTAAAATTTTGGTGGGGTTCATCATTGGAAAAAATTGGATTCCCTTTGCCACCCTAAGGTCCTTAGTGGTTTAAACTTCCATGATTTAATTGGATTTAACCAAGCCTTCGTTATTCTCAAGAACCCTTCTTTTCTTGTAACTCGCCTTCTGAAAAGTATTTATTTTCCTAAAGAGTCTATCTTAGAAGTTAAATTGAATTTAAACTCATCTTACCTTTGGAAAAGCTTACTTTGGAGTAGGAATCTTTTGCTACATGGATTGAGAGTTCGTGTGGGAAATGGCAACAATATTATGATTTTGATCAAAGCCTTTGAAGATCCTTGGATTCCTTAGTCAACTACATTTAAACTAGTTTTAATCCTCAATATGGTGAATTTTCAGTAGTTGATTTTATATCCTCTTTTAATTCATTGAAGATTGGCAAGTTGAAGAATGCATTCACTCTCGAGGAGGCTGACATAATTGGGAAGATCCCTCTAAACACAAGACTTAAGAATGAATGATATGACACTATCAAAAGAAAGGGTGTTACAATGTAAAGAGTGGTTATAAACTTTTCATGAATCTAAAAATATGTACAGCACCCTCCAGCATCAATACATATTGAAAATAAATATTCCTAGAAAAATCAAGTTTTTTTTGTTGGAGAGTCATCAATGGTATCATCCCCACTCATTATAATTTACAGAGAAGAGAAGTTGAAATATCACATGTATGCCTTGTCTTCAATGCTGAAGCTGAAACAACTAATCATGCTTTTTTGACCTACAACTGTATCAAACCATTATGGACTTCCATCATAAATTGTTCTCTGGCAATAAATAATTTCAATGAAAGCTTTATTGACATATCAGTGGCTGAATCCAAAATGTTCACAAGAGGAGTTAAACATTATTGTCGTTTTTGTCTGGACAATTTGAAATGGCAGAAATAACTTCAAATTTGATAAACTTGTGCCACCAATTTGATAACAATATGATTTCCTTTTTCGATTTTTTTCAAATATTATATCTGCTTTAATATATATATATATATATATATATCATCCAAATACAATTTTAGAATTGTAATCGGTTTAGGATGTTATCTATTAATCATTTTTTAAGGTTTATGAACGATTTTTGAATTGTATGGGTATTTTGATTTTTGAATCTCTTTGTTATTTTTGTTTGATGGAGTATTTCAGTCATTTGCTATTTATTAAAAAGTAATCCTAAAAATCGATTTATCATTTTTTTCTGATTTCTAAAACTTCTTGTCATTTTTCAAATTGAATCTTTTAATTTGTCGTTCTCTCTTGTCACCTCTTACTCATATCCCTATCAAATAAGTTTGAGAAATATCGCATTGTGAAACAAAAGAATATGGGCCGCATTAGTATGCATCTTTCTTAAGCCCAAGTGACAGCAACCAATTGAAGTCCATAATTTTGCAAACCTATGGCCCTTATTTTTTATGGATATGGAGCAACTTTGTTTCACATTTTTTTTCTTTTAATTTGAAATATTAGAAATAATTTTTAGAATATTTTGAAAGAAATAAGTGAGCATAAGCTTGTGATAATTGACCTCGTATTTCTCTTGTAAAGGTAATTAGAAATTTAAATCTAAGAAACGAAGATTAATAACATGGATGAAAATATCTTTGTTTATGAGTTTGATCAGAAATCTAATGGAGAAGTTATTATTATTATTTTTTTTATTTATTTAAAAGTTGGTCCTTCAATAATTCACCGTGTGTTATCATTGATTCTTTTTTATTTATTTATTTATTTTTTGTTCAACCATTACAAAAGTAAACAACCAAATTATCAATAGATGATAATTGTTGACTTATTCACAAAACTATGCACAAATTAGCACCGTGAGAGTATTTTGTCCAATAATTCTTCATACAACATGTTCGTCAATGAGCAATTTGAAACAATTTTATTTGAAGAAATATTATTTTATAATTATTGAAGTTTAGTCGTATATATATCATGATTACTAGTTCAATGATCAAATTATAGCTAACTAATGACTATCCTACGTTTAATATCTTCTTTGGAGGAAAAATAATTCGCCCAAAATCTTTTAATTGACGACCAAGCCATTCAATATTTCCTTAATGAAAAAAAAGTCAGTCCACAAAGTGGTGATAAAAGGTATAACTTGTACAAATCTTTCCATTTTCCAATTTAATCTGATCCATTCATTCGTCGAGCTATTTACTCAATCGCAGACATTTTTGGACCACCTTATTGGTTGTATCCGAAGACATGGAAAGAGATGTTTTTATGTCAGCAACAGAATTTTCAAATTTCTTAAACTGCAATGAAATCTTTCAATTTCTTAATTGACTATGTTCAACTCTATGTATTCCTTGAGACGTAGAGTACATTGAATGTACAGACATGGCTCGAGCTGGGGTCGAAGGGAATAAAACAAAGCTAGTTTGGCTAAGATAGAGAGGAGGTAGCAAGCTTTTAAAAGGCCGAATAGAGAGATGCACTTAGGTACTAAAGAGATTTCATTTCACCTTTAACTTTAACAGAGATCAGGGATTCCTAATAAGCAGATAGTTAAGTTCGAAAGGAAAGAAAGAAGTCATAGAAAAGATAGCAAACCCCATTGAAGAAGAGAGTGAGGTATAACAAGGCCATTTTTGTCCACCGTCCTTCTCGTAGAACCTATGTGGACGTTACTGCTCATACAACTCCCAGCCAGCAAGCAGTTAACCTTCCTCTACAAGGAATGGAAGTGCGGATGAATCGACATCACATTTGACAATTTGATGGAAACATATTCTCTAACAAAAGAAATCACCTAGACTAAACATCTTTTATTGCATCAAGAGGAAATCTCGATCCCACATTTGAGAAAGCTTAGCTATGCCCACAGCTCTTTCAAAGGAAAGCAAATGTTGTTTACTGAAGGAAAGAGTGGGATACTTAGCTAAAAGGGTGAACAAGGTCGAGCGTGTTCAAACGTTGCTCCGAAGGGGGAAAACGAAAGGTGTTTTCTGGTCCCCTTTGAGCCGAGTGATGCTTGTGTGGGGGGTGTGCCACGATGAAACAAGGGAATGAAAGGTCTCTTTGCGTTGGAAGCTCTTTACCCTCCCCATAATGAGGGCTTTGTAGTGACGATCTCCACCAAGATTCAATATTTCTTCAGATTCAGGTAAAACTGGTCAAATACCCATTCTTGGTTTACTCACCGGCACCACAGAGTGGTGTTTCACCTCTAAGCATCCTTGCAGCTTCCTTCACCAGCCAAGAATAGAAGTTGACTTTGTTGACCCGGATTGAGACCAAGAGGATACCAGTATATCAACAAGATTTTTGGGTCGATATTAATCCAATCAATATCTTTGACTTGTCTTGCATAGATGAAAACAATTCCCGTGAAACTCTTTCATTTCATACAAGTTTATTCTTTTCTTTCTTACAAAGCAAATAACATTTAGGAATAACGAAAGCATCTTTAAATACTCAAAATTTCATATCGAAAGCAAGTTTTCAAGAAACTGCTCGAGTTTTAGCAAAAGCCGCCCTCCGAGGTCGTATCGATTGGTTGAGAAATTTGAAAGAAAACATTGTTCTAGGAGAAATAATAGTCATTGATATTGGATTCAGAGAGATTTTGGATTAGAATCGAACAAAGCATCAATCTGCGGTTGAGTTTGGATTAGAATTTTCATTAAATTAAAAAGTAAGACTATTTATTCCTTGTTCTAAGACCAATAGTTCTAGTGGTCGACTCACTTCTTTCAAATTATTCATATTAACAGCAACTAACGGAGGAATATTTTCATGCTGTAAAAACTAGTTAACAACAAGCTTTCTAGCTCCATAATGTTTCAGGTTATGCTCTTACATATTATTTGGATATACTAAGAAAGATGTACGGTTTAATGAGAAATGTCGACCACTACATAAATAAGTCACTTGTTACTGAGAGAAAAAGCGAACATCACCTTATCTTGTATAGGTTGGGCGGAGCTTGAAGAAGCGAGCCCAACGTAGAGAAAGCCATTCCATGCGAGCCAAGTTAGCTAGCGTTTTTCAGCTGGCTATTAATAGTTCATTTTAAGAAGATAAATTTCCACCTTTATATTGTGTCATATATATTAGTAACCCTATCCCCTCCATAGAAATTAAATTTTAAATCCTTGGAAATTTATGCTAGATATAAATAAATGCGAAAAAAAAAATTATATCTCAAATTCCTACTTCACAAGTTAGAGTCAAATAAGTAATCAATCATAAAATAATAAATAATAAAATGGAAGGAGAAAAAGGAGAACAATACCGAAAAAATATATTAGTTTGTCCCAAACTTGGAACTACGTCCCGTCTTTTGCAACTGCAGTTCTACTGTGATGAAGATTGCAAAGACACCCAACCTCACATTACAAATCTCTCCTAAATAGTCCAATAAGAACTATTTGAATCTAGTACCATAACTCGATATCTTGAAATAAAATAAGAAGAAAAATCTCAATCTCAGTCAGGATAGAAATACACATGGTATTTTCTAAAACACACTTACTGCCTCACAAGAAATAATACACTGCAAACCGGCAGAATAAATTCTTTTTGTTAATCACGACAGCTTTCACAAATCAAACAATACACATATATATAATGTGTAGCCAAATGGGCCAAAGCCCATTAAGTCATTGAAGAAATAAATTCCAGCCAACATGCCACTGCCTTATTTTTCCTTCTTTGTTAAGCCATGCGACCTATCCAATAACCAATTACATTTTTTTTTTTTTACTTGTGAGTTAATTATCAATGAATTGGGCCTCAAATTAAGTCTGGGCTCCAGTTTTGTCTCCACAAAATGACAAAACCTAACATTCACTTCTGGTGAAAGATCTCTGTTCTTTTCATTTATTATAATTCTTTTTTCACAAGTATCATTGGAAAGCAAGTAAAAGAAATCCATATCACACTATTAAACGTCAGAAGGGCTGGGAAAAATTAGAATTCATTTTTGTTAGATAATTTTTAAAACGATGGCATCATTTCCCTTGGGAATTATATTTGAGAAAAAGAATTACAAGACTAAAGATAAAAAAGTTTGTACTTCTCTTCACTTCACTCCCCTTCAAACTCAGAGTGAGTGAGTGTTTAGAAATAAAATTACGTACATTCATTAGTTTGTGGGAAAAAGGTATACTTTTTTTCCCTTAAATTTTAGGTTTAATTTCCATTTGATCCTATGGTTTTGAAATAATGTCATACTTTCAATCCTTAAATTTTGAATTAGATTTTAATTCGTACCTTAAGTTTCAAGATTTATACTTTTAATTGTTAGCATAATTACTTCACATTTGTATTGAATAGATTAACCCTATGATCATTCATGCGAAATTATCAAGAATAATTAACATATAGGATTCCATTGAGAGATTGATAACAGCTTTAAGAGGACTATTGTCTTCCTCAACCAAAACTCTAAATGCCCTTAGTGAGATCTCTCTAGATGAGATTCAAAAAAGTCTGAATGCACATTGTTTTGGTATTTTGGGGACTATAGTCCTAAGATCCTTTAATATTCTAGTTCAATTAGGGTTCTCATTAAACTCTAATTAACTAGGAATGAGCTTCTACCATACTCAATTTGGAATCTAGGGCCTTAATTAATTAGATTACATGATAGGACCTAATCTAATAAGATAACCCAATGTGATAAAATATTAGTCCACACACATAGTCTATACTTTAATTATACGTATTATTATTTAAAATACGTATAACAATCTCCCACTATGTTTGTGTACCTGATGTAATTAAATCACATAAACCTTAAGCGCGCATAAACTAGTTATTTCAATAATAGAATTCCCAGTTAGTTCAATCTGATCCATCTCCTATATTGACATGGAATCAGGGCGACTTTTGTCACTACCCTTGTAACTAAATCTTCCTCGATTATCAGTTCCAATACATTCAATAACATAGATCAAGTATGAATGGATAGCATGAAAACTACATGTAAAGTGATCTAGATCATGCATGTTTCCAATTGGTCTGAATTCCTTAGTGAGATCATTCTTAAAAAACTTTATACTAAATCGCATTTGCAAAACTACATGCATGGTAAATAAGTTCAGTAATAAAACATAAACCATCAACTTTATTCTATATAGAAAATAAACAAATTAAGGTCAAAGAACATCCTCAATAACAAACTCCCACTAAACCAGGGAGAGTGACTAACACCCATGTGAGCAACATGCTCACGAAATAATTTAGGTGGTAAACTTTTAGTTAATGGATCTGTCACCATAGAGTTAATTGCTTTGATACCAATTGAAGGAACTCTTATTAAAGAGAACCCATGAGTGGAAGCAAGATCTTTCCAAGCCCATTGCGACAGAATTAAAGGCATTCACAAACATACCGAACAGTTATCCATCTTTTAACAAATTACAACATGCTTTCAAAATTAAATACAAAAGGAGTGAGAGACTTACCTTTGAAGAACATGTCTTCTGAAGATCTCTCGCTTTCGTGAACAAATGGAACAACAACCTCTCGTTGTCCCTACAATCGCCTAGCCAATCGCTTGGTAATCACGAACAATCTTCTTCAAGAACAAGCAACCTCTTGAACACCACCGCTCAGTAACCTTGGTATTCTCAGACTGAGAATCCAGGAGGTGTGGACTTTGTTGGATTTGTTAGAAGGATAGAGGAAAACAACGACTGAACTATATGATCAAGCAAGTGGGAGAAGGTAATGTCTATCACATAGACTGTAATGCTTGATCGTTTAGTAAAATCAGTAGGTACACGATCATTTAGAAAAACACACTTGATCGTTTAGTAAATCTCGCTTTGCATGCGATCGCTTAGTAAATCACGCTAGATTGCCTACACGATCGTTTAGTAAAAGACACTTTACACGATCGTTTAGAGAAAGACGCTTTACACGATCGTGAGCTAAAACGATTAGTAAAAGCACTTAATGAAGCGATTATTTGAAAAAATGAAAACTCTTTTCATTTTATCTTTCAGTTATGAAAATTGAACATAATCTCCCACTTTCATGCACGGTTAAAGGAGAAACCACCAACAATTATCATATAATTGTTTTAATTATAAATAAATATAATAATAACTTATCATATTATATTTATAACCTATAGTTTTAATATTACATCATATGTAATATTTAAACCATATTTCTTTTCTCCTTAATTTAATATAAATTATATTTATATCAATTCCTCCAATTAATGTATCTCATACATCATTTCAATCATATCATATATAATTGAACTAGTTTAATTATATCATCCTTTTGTTAATTTGAATACTCCAAACTAACCCAAAAGCTGATTCTCAACTTATCCATTGAGCTACCAAGGGGACCTTATGGACTTGTAGCTTGAAGCTCCAATGGTACATGAATAGCCGACTAAACTCTTTAATCACGAGATCCACCATCCGATAACTGTTGGGTACTCCATTAAAGACCGACAACTGCACTCTTCTCACTACAGATATATTTATGTGTCCATCGGATATAACCAATCAATAGTATAATAACTATTCACAGATCGCTCGTAAGTACAACTGGGCCAATTTATTGTTTTTCCCTTGTAGTTATATCTAACTTCTTAAGTACCACTGGTTCCTCTAATGAACAATACATCATAGTCCTACTATGAGTGGACACCTCTCAGGCTATGAGAAGGTGTGTGACGCCACATCGTTCAAGCCTCGGAATCAGCCCTTAAGAGAGAAATCTATCTACTTATCCCTGCTTCGGGGAAGGAGTGAATTTCATCTTGTGTAGCTGAGTTCCCAACTCCCTAATCAGACGAATCCCCAAAGTGGTAGGTTTGAGTCGGCAATCTGGCCACTCGCATCTATGTAAATCAAAGGACCACCCTCATAGGCAGGCGTTCCCAACTCACTCAAGATTATGGTCATGTTACCTATGGTCATCTTAGTAAAATGAAAGTCTCTGTCATGAACGACGTTATATAATGAGACTAAACACTTCGTGGTTCGTCTTATATAAACTCCTTTGTATAGGACACCCTCGCTCGCATGTCTCTACATGAATGATCAGGATCAGACCATCTGTAGCACTTTACAACACTTGTAACATCTACAAAGCGGGTCATATCCATAGTGTCACTAGGATAAAGTTTCTCTCCTTTATCCATATACTACAAACCATTTAGGTTATCACTTAAGGCATGATCCATCTGTATGTCTCCACATACATGCTTAAGTTACAATAACAACCATGGATCTTAATATATTGATTTATGGTTAATGCAAATAAAATATCTCATATTTCATAGAAAATAGTGAAGAAAAATATCTCATATTATTACATCACAAGCGTTTGTTCATACTGGCATTTACAAACTATAGGACCCTACGAGATTTAGGGCATCAACCCCAACAGTTTCTATATGTTCTATCAAAATTTGACTATTTTGAACTTTTTCTTTCAAAACCCAAAACGTCTATATGTTTTGACTTTCTATTGCTTCTATTGTTGTTGGAATATATCATTGTTGACTTATTGTGTCAAAATGATTTTAGCGGTCTTTCTATGGTAACCACTATCTGCAGCTCTGTGATAAAATTTTGCAACCATATTCCATGATTAGACACCTCATAACATGTTATAAATTCCACAACCATGGTACAAGAAGCCATAAGTGTTTGTTTAATACTTTTCTAAGATATAACTCCTCTAGCCAACATGAAGATATAGTGATCCAAATCAGAATACCCAATGATCTTTAAAACTTCTGATCTCTGATAAGTGAACATATAATATTTTCTTCTTTGTAAATACCTCATAACCCGTTTAGCTGCTTTCCAATTATCCATCCTTGAGTAGCTCAAATATTTGCCCAACACTCTAACTATGAATGCAATATCTGGATGTGTACATACTTGAGTGTACATTAGACTTCCAACAACCGATGTATGGGGAGCCTTTTACATCTTCTTAGTATCGAGTATGGCCTTAGGTCATTAATCTAGATGAACTTTATGACCTTTAGTGATAGGGGTATCTCTTGGTACACAATATTTCATGCCAAATCTACTCAAAATCTTTTCAATGTAGTTATTTTTTACAATCTCACAATACCTTGAGAAAAATCTCGCAGTATTTCAATTTCTAATACAAAAGAAGCATCACCAAGATCCTTCATCTCAAAATTCGTTTTGCAAAACCTCTTAGTGTCGTGCAATAAGCCTACATTATTACTTGCTATGAGTATGTCATCGACATATAACACCAGAAAGATTGAATTACTCCCACTAAACTTGTGATATACACAATCTTTCACTATATTCACTTCAAAACCAAAGGAGGTAATTACTTCATGGAATTTGTGATACCATCGATAGAGGCTTTCTTGACACCATTGATGGATTTCTTCAATTTTCATGCCATAGATTTTAAATTACCAGTTACAAAGTTTTCTGATTGCACCATATAAATCTTCTCATCAATGTTTCTATTCAGAAACACTCATTTTACACCCATCTGGTGTAGCTCTAAATCAAAGTGAGCTACAAGTGTCATGATTACTTTGAAAGAGTCTTTCGATAAAATTGAAGAGAAAGTCCCTTTGTAATCAATGTTTTCCTTTTGAGTAAAATCCTTTGCAACAAGACGAACCTTATATCTTCCATTTTTTCCTTGTAAATCCCCTTTGGTTTTAGATATCCACTTACAACCTATGGGTTTCACTCATTATGGAAATTCGACAAGTTCCCAAACGTCATTGTGTTTCATGAATTTTACTTCCTCTTCAATAGCATTTATCCACTTTTGAGAGTTAGAACTTTTTAGAGCTTATTATAAGTTGATTGAATCATCTTCTATCATGCTTATAACATCCTGATGTTCTTGAAGAAACACAATATAATCATCTGGAATGCACTTCTTCTTTTTCTAGTAGATCTCCTTAGTGACACTTCTTAAAGTTGTTGAGTTTGAATTTCAAGTTCAACAATGGGGACTTCAATGTTGTCTTTTTTTATAATTGGTTCAATACTCAAGTCAAGACTTTGAGCCTAAACATCATCTATAACCATATTAGGAAAAGAAACTAATTCATCTTCAAAAACAACTTTTCTTATGTTATCTTCCCCCAAACTCAAAATCATCAAGAAATTTGGCATTTTTCATCTCAAACAATGATATAAAAGCGGGATCATAAAACTTGAAGCCCCAAGAGCGCTCAGAATACTCAACAAAATAGTAGCTAATAGTTCTTTAAGTCCAATTTTCTTTCATTAGGCCTGTAAGTTCTAGCCTCAGTTGTTCAACCCCGGACTATCGACAACTCATAAGGGGTTTTAACTACCACTTTAATAGGTATCCTATTGAGGATATATGTTGCAGTCTTTAGGCTTCACTTAAGAGGGACTATGGTTAAGAAGAATGATTAATCATACTTCATACCATATCCTTAAGTGTTCTATTTCGCCTTTCCGCCATATCATTCATGCTGGGTTTCCCGCTGGGTTTTCCTGGCATAGTGTATTGCGAAACAATTCCACATTCCTCTAGGTATTTGGTAAAGGGCCTTAATATTATTCCCCTAACCCATCGTATCTACCGTAGTATTCACCACTACGATCAGACTTGACAACCTTAATTTTCTCTTTGAAAGGTTTGAAAACTTCCAAAGATTGAGACTTCTCATGAAATAAATATAGGTACCCATATCTTGAATAGTCATCTAGGTACCCATATCTTGAATAGTCGTCTATGAATGTAATAAAATATTGTTGTCCATTCCAAGAAGCAGTGAGGAATGAACCACAAATGTTTGTATGTGTTAGTTCTAAGATGTCTGAGTATCTGTTAGCACCTAATTTACTTATATTTGTCTGTTTTCCTTAATACATCCACACAAACGTCAAGTTACTTAAATTAAGGAAATCAAGAATTTCATCGAACATAAGTCTCTGAATTCTTTGTTTATAGATGTGACCTAAACGTTTGTGCCATAACATAGCTAAATTCTCATTTAATTTATGCTATGTACCACATGAGTGAGATAACATGATCTGTTAAGTGAAGCAAAATAATCAATCATATATAGATAATCAATAAAAGAACCAATACTAATAAACTTGGAATCTTGAAAAATAGAAGCTAGCTTTATTATTTCCAAATGAACAAGAAAAAACAAATTTGTTTAAACTAGAAATAGAAACATAATAAGGATAACTCCAAGAACCGCTGGCATAATCGATTGGCATTTCACCAATACCCACGCCGGCAAGACTAGTGATGACAAGAGGTGCCGATTGCTCAGTTGGCACACCCACCGTCGGCGAGTGCCTTTGTATTGAAACCCACGAACTGCACAACAGGTGAAACCCTCTATCGGCAAGAACCGCACGCTACCACCAGTGAGTCCTGCAACGTAACGCACACACGCTACCGGCGATACCTATAGCGGCAGAAATCGAAACCCATGGCCGGCAATAGGTTTCTTTGGTTGTGATATTCGTGCCGCAACGGAGATTTCTCTCTTCTTTTTATTCTTTAAATAATCTTTAATCATTTGACCAAAATTAATATTGAATCACAATACCAATGAAAACGAATGCAAATTAATAATTCATGATGAAATTCATGCTCTGATACTCCAAAATTCTTTTATAATCTATATTGAATAGATTAATCATAGGATCATCGACACTAAATTGTAAATAATATACTAGATTCCATGCTTCAAGATGACAATAGCATTAAGCTATTGTCTTTCTCAACCAAAACTTCCAATATCGATCTCTCTTTAGATGAGATTCAAGAAAGATGCATATTATTTTTTTATATTGAGGACCATAACCCAATTTTCTTTATATACTACTTCAAATAGGTTTTATTAAATCTAATTAACCCATTATGTTAATCCACATATAGTTGATACTTTAATCATACATATTATTATTTAAATATGTTTAACTTTCATTTTTTCTTGTTAATGCTCATTAATTAATTTAAAAAAATAATCTTAACTCATTCGGTTTCACTATTTTTTACCAACTTGCCATGGGTTTTCAGAGGCCCAATCGAGGAATTGTAGAATTTCAAATGGTTAAACATCAACTCACACACTGAAATCCCATAGGAGGCAGAGGACGTTGATGAACAGAGTTATCCCATAGGAAGCAAATGTCAAAACAGAGATGTGGAAGACAATTTGTTAACCATAGGTCGTCGTCTGCAATTAATCCTTATACTCTAGCTCAATCCGATATTCCCACTCTCACACAACCTCTGAAATATTAAGCTATCTGATTCTGATTATCTCATTTGGAAGAATCAGCTTCTCAACCATATCATTATGATCGGACTGGAAGGATTCATCAATTGCTCCATACAGAAGCCTCTGCCATTTCTCGATGTGGCTCAAACACAGGTAAGTCCCACACATCTTAGCTGGCAAAAATGTATTTATACGCTTATGAGTTGGATTTATTCTTCAGTGAATGAGGATAAACTAGGTGAAATTTGGGAGAACATGCGTACTTTTTATGGGTCATCTTCTACTGCTCGAATAATGTGATTAAGATGTCTTAATGTATCTCAATATCTTGCCCAAACTAAGGATATCGTGGATAAATTCTCAGCTATTGAAGAACCTTTGTCCAATCGCAATCACCTTCGGTATATCCTTGAGGGCTTGGGTACTGAGTAAAATATTTTTGTCACCTCCATCCAAAATCGAATAGATCGCCACCTCTTGTTGATGTGTGCAACAATCCTATCGCTTATGATGCTCAGCTTGAGAAACAAAGTTATATCGATCACCTTAACCTTCAAGCAAATTTTGCCAACCTTACCACTAATTTTGGCAACGTCGATCAAACAAGCTATTGGAGATTTCGTTTTGATTGGCTAAATATTTTTCAAAATCTTACTTTCTGCAGATGTTGCATCAAAAGTCTTAACATCGAGTTTAGACATTATAAAATTTCCTGCATAATATTTTTTTTCCTAATCTGAAAAATTTTGGCAAATTGGTTTTCTCCGATATTTTCCTTTATTGCAGCACGACTTGTTTTCTCCTATTTGGGAGATGTTTCCTTTTCTGGATTCGTCTATAAAAAGAGGTGTCTTGGTATGCTGTCTGGTGAGAATGTTTATTACGTTGAGTTGGTTTTTGAGAGTAAGACGAGTACTGCAGTTCAACCAAACTATTCTACATCGCATTCTTGCTTGTTTAGTTGTCATTCCTCTATGCAAGTTCTTCATCCATTGATTGCAACACTTTGAAGATTATCACGGCTTAGGGGGAGCCTAAGCCTTAACTTCCAAAGAAGGGATTCTCAGCCTTATGAGGAGCCTAAGATCAGCTTTGGAGAAGAGAGTTTTCCATCTTAGGGGATCTTAAAATTCATCAATGAAGGGATTTTACTAACTTTAGGGGAAAATATTATAGTGAGAGGAGTCTCATCACTAATATCAAGCTTAAGGGGAGCCTAAGTACATTTGAGAGGGAGTCTCACATCTAGGGGGACCCTAGGTGATCTGAGAGTTGAGTTCTACGTGAGCCATTGCTTAACTCATCACTATTAGTGGATTATCTTTCATGGTCACACAACCCCCTAGACATAGGTGGTTTATCACCAAAATGGGTTACTAACTCCCATGTTCATTTACCTTCATTATTGTTAGAATTTTGTTGTTACAATACTTGTTAGTGCTTTCTGTTTAATATCCGGATTTCATGTGTTGAGTCACCCTAACGCCTTTTCAATTGGTATCACAGTGGGTCACCTTAATCTTAGGTACTTCGATTATGGAGGATCAAAGAAGGTGGCTCTACCACTCGTCTCTCGATCCTAGACAGAACAAACTATTCTAATTGGAAAGCACAAATGACTGCCTTTCTCAAGTCAATCAATAGTAAAACATAGAAGGCAGTGATAGTTGGATGAACTCATCCTACCATCAAAACTGGTGATGGGAAAGAAATCCTGAAGCCTGAGTCACAATGGATTGAAGAAGAAGATGAAGCTTTGTTAGGAAATTCTCAGGCCTTGAATGCCATATTTAAGGGTGTGGATCGAAACATATTAAGACTTATTAACACCTGTGTCTCGGCTAAGGAAGCATGAGACATTTTATCAGTTGCGCATGAGAAAACTTTGAAAGTCAAAATGTCAAGGCTGTAGTTGTTGACATCAAAATTTGAGAACTTTAGAATGCATGATGATGAGTCCATTGTTGATTTTAATGTCAAACTGTTAGATCTTGCAAATGAGTCCTTCACTCTTGGAGAGAAAATCTCAGACGAAAAACTTGTCTGAAAGGTGCTTAGGTTTCTACCTAAGAGATTTGATAGGAAATTTACTGCTATTGAGGAAGCTGAAGACATAACCAAGTTGAGAGTCGATGAACTACTTGGTTCTTTGCTTACTTTTGAGATGTCTCTGGATGGAAGGATCGATAAGAAAAATAAGGGCATTTCTCTTCAGTCCACTGTTAGGGAAGAGCTTGTTAATTATGATAGAGAACCAGAAGATTCTCTTGTTGAATCTATATCTTTACTTTAAAAAGTGTTTAACCATGTTCTCAAACGGTGTGGCAAGAGGTCTGCCACATACAACACCTACAAGTTTGGTGGTTCTTCACCTTCCAATTAGATCAGACATCATAATAGCAAGAAGGAAGCTGAAAAGTCTGGTTCAGTTAGGTCTAAAAAAGAAAGGCACATTAAGTGCAAGAGTGTAGTGGTTATGGTCACATTCAAGTTGAATGTCTCAATTTCCTCAAGAAACAAAGTAGAAGGCATGTCCTAACTCTGTCTAATACTAAAATAGAAGGTAGTAGTGATCCAGAAAAAGATGTTAAAGCTCTTGTCAGCAACATTTTTTTAGACAACTCATCCTACGAGGTCTCTGAATTTGACGTTAATGTAGAAAAGTCTTCTAATGCTATGAGTCCAAAAGCCTCAGATCCTTCGTATCATGCTCTATTTCTTAAATGGCAAGAAGATCAGAAAATCCTTGATATACAAAAGGAAAGAATTGAGACTCTAATTGCTGACCACAAACTAATGACCACCATTGCAGAATTTAAGCGAGAACACTCACAAGTTAACTCTAAAAAAGAAACAATGAGCAAGAATGTGAGAATGATGGATACTGATACTGAGATTCTTGAGAAAATCCTAACAAGAGAGAAGACAAGAAATGACAACTTTGGACTCGATTTTCCAGCAGGCAGTAGCCAACCTACTAAACAGTCTACGGGGAAGCAAAAGATTGAGTTTGTTAGAGCGCAAGACCCAGAGTCTTATGAATTTGTCACTACTGTGGCAAAATAGGTCATAAATGTCCTTTCTGTTACCAGTTATTGAAAGATCTCCAGAGGTTCTCTTTCCACAAAAATATTGCTCACTTTCTATAGAATTACAAACCTAGAGAGGGTACGATGAAACAAGTGTGAAGAGAAAAGATCATTCAGAACATATGCAATGTTGTCTTTGTTGGAGTTAGCATTCAATTAGCAGAAGCAAACAAAATCATTAATCACTCTAATTCATCAATTTTAGCAACTAAGAAAGCATATTCATAACAGAAAATAGGGTTTTGAGAAGTTACCTTTGAAGACCTTCTGTAATCCACGAAATTCAGCTTCAATCTCCTCAACAACAAGGTGTTGACCACCAATTGATCTTCCTTATTATTCTCTTGAACCTTATATTAGATTGTAGGATCCAAAATGAATTGAAATTTAAGGAAATTTTGAGGAGAGAAGGCAATTTTTGTTTGGAGTTGAAGAGTTCTTCTTCTTCACTAAAACCAACAAAACGTTTTCTTGGCATACCCTTTTAATTCTCAACAAAACTTTTCTCTTTTATCAAAAGCCAGCATGCAACTCCCTCAAACCTTCAATTGACACCACCACCTTAACTCATTAAGGTGATTGTCATTAGAATGATGACGTGGAGGAAGTGGGACCATTTCTTTCCAAATTTTACTTTATTTCAAATTTTCAAATAAAAATTCAAAAAATAATTTTATAAAATATTAATTTCAACAATTAATATTAAATAAAATTTATTTAAATAATTAATTAAATAATTTAATATCAAATATTAAAATTATTAAACACAATTCCTTAATCATGAATCCCTATTCATGTAATTTTAATATTTAAATAATATTTAAATATTATCCAATTCTCAAATTTTGTTTAATTCATCAATTAAACGTGTAAATATATCGTATATAATTACTGATTTCCTCAATTCGAATTTGAACGTTTTAAATTCTCTCATCATGCTATTATAAGGTTTAATCCGTTTATGAGCTAGTAGGGGGACCTAATGAACCTATAGATCATGGGCTCCAATGATCCGAGATTAATTGGCTAAACTCTTTAACCCATACAAATCAACATTCGTTACCTACCAGGTCACTCCACAAAACTTAGTAGTTGCACTTCCTTCACTGTAGATATAATTGTGTCCACTCGATATAACCATAATCAGTAAGTCAATCTTTCACAGGTTGTTCATAATAACGGTTGGGTCAAAAGTTGTTTTACTTCTAAGATTATATCTTGTTTCTTCAGTCTCACTAATCCTCTAATAAACAATTGGTTTGTGAACCAATCATTAAATTGACACCCTCTCGGGCCAATTAGAGAGTGGGCCCCTTGTTGAAGACTTGAAGTCAACACTTAAGCGAACAACCTCTCTTCAATCCTTAAAAAGTGGGTAAAAGGAAAATCCATCCCTATGTCCCCAGCTATCTACCCGATCTTACCCCTGAAACGGGAGGCTTATTAAGCCAGCGTTGTTGAGCCAACCCTCAATAATGATAATTTAAGGATAATCTCGAATAAGTAGGAGTTCATAGTTAGCTCAAGATTAAGGTCAAGTTACCTAGGTCATCACTTTGAAATAATCAATCTTAAACAGTAAACAACGTTATAAAGAAAAAGTTACTTTATTTCTTAGTCTGATCTTATACAAAATCTTTACATGAGACACCCCCACTCACATGTTTCCACATGAACAAATTAGGATCACTTCGTTTGTAGTACTTTACAACAATTGTAACATCTACAAAGTAGGCTGCATCCGATAGTGTCCCCAGAATAAGATACCCAACCTTATCTGTATATTGTAGACCATTTTGGCTATTAACTCGAACTTCATCCACTCTTATGTCTCCACATAAAATTTAAGTACTCATGTAATAGCCATGGATCATAGTTTATTGGATATATGTTATTTATAAAAGAAATGAGTAATTCAAATATTCAATAACAACTTTATTGAATATAACTTCAATAACATCTATATTGATTAATAGAATAAGTTTATTATTTACAAACCACGAGTTTTAAGACATAATAGCCAACACACTCCCACTTGGACCTTCAGTGGTTACACACATTTGTATGCATAATGTTGAATTTTTGAGTTTTAAGGGAGAAATACAATAAACTAGGGCATCACATACCCATAATTCGTCTTTACTAGGTATCACATACCTATGGATTTGTCTCCCACTTGCCCTAAATTATACAACCTGTAGTTCTAGACTCACTAGGTGACTTTCAAACACTTTAGCCGAGAGGATCGTTGAAAACATATCAGTATACAATGAACTTCTAATTATTTAACAAGTAAGGAATGCATTTTATACTCTCAACTTCTTGAGTCTCGATGCCATCACCAAGTATTGGTGACGTGAGTTTTACTAACCATGTTATGGCTATGCTGTCACACAACCCTCCAACTACATCGAGACATTCTCGAGTATTTGAGAAAGATGCATCTGACCAGTGTTGAGAACTATTGTTTCAGGGCCACCTTAATCAATAACTCTTGTTGATTTTCTATAACTACTATGAAAACTTGATACAATAATTTATGATCTCTCATCTATATTTCTTCAAGTAAAGTAACATTTGTTGTCACAAATATTTTATTTTCTTCTGAGTTGAAAAAGTATATTATTTTTTGTGTAGCCTACAAATAGGTATATTATTTTGAACATGTTCAATTTCTTAAGGTTCAACACCAGCACATGTACCGGTCTTTCCCAAATTTTGAAATATGTAATCATCATTTACTTATTATAAACAACTTTTATGACCTCTCCATATCTCATATAGAGTTTCAGAAAATATTTTAATGGAATGATGTTCAAAAAGTATATAACAGTCACTACTGTGTATTCCGAAAACGATTTAGGCAATTGAGCATAGCTTATCTTTCAACCGAATCGTGTCCAATAGGGGTCTGTTTTTCTTCCCGAGAGAGTTGTGACTGGATTCCATGTTTATCAAATAGTTCTGAAAATCTCAGATTTTATGTATTCTCCACTTTGATTTGATCGAAAGGTCTTTGTTTTATCTAACAATTTTTCAAACACCTTGAACTTTTCAAATGTTTTAGACTCATGATAAAGTTAGGTAAATATAACCGTATTTTGAATAATCATCAATAAAATCGATGAATATTCATACCCTTCTCATGCCTTGGTATTTCTTAGACCATATAGGTCTGAATGTGTAAGCTTTAAAGGTTCTTTTGCTCTAAGACCTTTTCTTATAAAAGATCTTTTGGTTATCTTATCTTTAAGACAAGACTTACATAATTTTAAAAGGTTGTCTTCTAACTGATTTAGATGACCACGTTTAACCATTCTCAAGCCTATTAAGATTTATGTGATGAAATCTTTAATTGCCAAATATAAGTACTTGAAAAAACCTTTGCCTTTTGTTTTTCAACCGTTTTAAATATCTGAATATTTGAAATGACCTTTTCTTTGGTTGGTTTTAACATAGAAATTATTTTATAGTAGAACATATAAAAATACTTCTTTTGCTAATGAACACTTCATTGATGTTAAAAGGATACTTTTATACAATTTTCTTACAAATGATAGATATAAAAATTTTCATTACATAAACAAGATGTACATTATCTAAATATAATGGATCTATATTTTGATAACAACTTCAAGAACTCCCACTGATTTTTCTGAGATAGCCTCCCTTGTTCACAACTTTGAGAGTTATCTCTTCATCTACAAGCATTCTTTAGAAACTAATTTGCTTATTTTGCTTTTTCCACTTTCTTTTCCGAAGATACTTCGACAAGTTTCCCTTCTAGTGCCTATCTTCGTTGCAGTAGAAACACTTTCTTTTGTTTGCAAATTTAGCCTTGGCTTTGTGGTCAGTAGAAGCCTTCTTTTTCCCCTTACTCTTTTTCATCTGAACACTTTTGTTCTTGGAATAAGAAGAAGAGTCGTACTTTATCTTAGAGGACGATCTTTTTTTATCTATAGTGGCAACATTTGCCTCTGCTTCCTATCCCTTGGTTTTCGAGAGGAACTGATAAGTCTGTAGCTCATTGAAAAGAGTGGTCAAATTATATTTATCTTGTTCATCATCGCATTTGTGCGGAATTGCAAGAAGCTCTTCGGAAGAGATTCTAGAATAAAACTAACCTTACTTTTATTGTCTATGACAACTCTGTTTACTTCTGCTATATTGAAATGGACCATCATGTCTAGAACATGTTCTCTAACAGAGGTTCCTTCTTTCATATGACAGTTATAAACGTACTTGATGACATTATGACTAAAGGAGAAGGACGACCATCCAAACATCCCCCGTAGAGATTCCATAATCTCTTTTGTGGTATGCATGCTATCATGTTTATTTGCCAAAACATCAGATATGCTGACAAGAATATAGGCTCGGGTTTTTTCATTTTCCCTTGTCCAATTGTCATATGCTTCCCAAACAGTTGGGTTTGCATTTGAGTTGGGGTTAGGAGGACATTCCTTAGTGAAAACGAACCTTAGATCGTCCATTACCAGTATCAATTGTTCGGTTGGTTTGAATTATATTGAACTTCCTTTCTTCGAAGTTCCAATTCAGAGAGTGTAATATGATCATGCTTTTATCATTTTAATCACATATTATTTACAAGTTATGTTTGTGTATTGGTCTAGAGTATAGAACAACACGATCATCGTAGGCTTTCTTTATTGTATCCCCTTATATCTAATCTACATTTTGCACTTGAGTTCTGCTGAATGTCTATTAATGTTGATTGTGGCATTGAGGTGGGTTTCTCTTACATTCTGATTATGCAATTCTTTGTTGTATTTGCAGTTTTTGGAGACAAGTCCTGAATTAGGAAGTCGTTATAACGAAGTGATCGCACCTCAGGATGTTGCAACATATGGTGGTCTTTGTGCACTTGCAACCTTTGACCGCTCAGAGCTTAAGGCACATATTCTTTGCTTCTTTTTCCTGCTAGTCATGTTCCCTATGGAATGAAAGGCAAGTGACTCGCTGATTTTTCTGACTAATTGTTTTAATCTGGCAGTCCAAAGTTATAGACAATGTCAATTTTCGAAATTTCTTAGAGTTGGTTCCTGTAGTCCGAGAGCTGATCAATGATTTCTACTCAAGGTTTGTGGAGTTATTGTACATTGTGATAATCAGTAGTCACTAATATTTGTAAAGACATTTTCTATCTCTAGCCTTAGTCACATGAAACCATCTTTTCAGTTTTCATGAATACTAATTTTAAATTGGATCAGACATGGTTTTAAGGATACACATAAATTTAATCGCAGGTGAATGCATTTTTTCAATCATTGAATTCTTCTAACTTAACATATTACTTCAGATATGAAACTTTCTTGTTAATATTTTTTGTTGCTTATAAGCGAGTAAATTTTGGATACCTCAGATCTTTTAGCAATTGGTCATATGGATTAACTTGCATGCTCTGATGTTTCTATATGACCCACTAGTTTGATTGGTAGAGATCTGTTTTTCTATTTTTTTTCGTTATGATGAAGTATTCATTTTTCTTTGCAGCCATTATGCATCATGCTTGGACTACCTTGGGAAACTTAAGCCTAACTTCTTGCTTGACATTCATATACATGACCACGTCGAGACGCTTTACAATCAAATACGTCACAAGGCTCTCATCCAGTACACACTCCCATTTAGGTAAGTTTTGTAATTTATTTTCTTCTTCTTCTTCTAGTTTGGCTGCCCATTAGTCTATCGATTGCTCACCTTAACATTGATCTTACCAATTACAATGGCTACCGTAGAGAGGATATTTTCTGCTATGAGTATTATAAAGACACAGTTACGTAATCGAATGGGAGACCAATGGATGAATGATTGTCTTATAACATATATTGAGAAAGATTTATTTGATAAGATAGGTATTGAAGTTATTAGTTATTGACTTCAAAAGATGAAATCTCGTAGAGGACAATTCTAATGTACGAAAGTCAGTAAATTTATAAATTTTAGAACTACTCACTTATAAATTATTTTTATTGAACTATAAGACCCTACGTCAACAAAATTTCTGGATCCGCCACTGCTAGGGATTATTATCACTTGTCACAAAATTTCAATCCTTGAGGGACATATAATTCACTTTCAATTAGCTTCATATCAGGCAGAAGCTTAGTATCTGCAAGTAGATGTTCAAACATCTCATTCTTCCTCAGACTTGTACATTGGTCATGTCTATCTATTGGATATAGGAATGGGATCATTTCCTTGCTTGTTTGAGGGATGAACCTTGGCGAATCTCATTTCTACTGTTCCATTTTACAAAAATTTAGAAAACAAAGAAAATACATAAATAGAGACTCTCTAATTGGTATGCATATATATCATGCATTCAGTTGAACAAACCTTCTAAATTTGGCTCTAAACTTAGCAGGTTTTCTCAAGTTACAAGGGAAGGGAAATATGTTCAATCAGATGTTCCACGACAACTAGTTTATGGCACTATGGTATCTGTTAGAAAGATGATTGTAGTTGATTTTCCAAACTGAGATTTTCCAATGTCAGAAATAGCTCTGACGGGCCAAACGAAGAAGACAATTCACTAACCTTTGGAGGAGGTAATTCTGGCAGTGCCCATTTCATCACCTTGCTCTTTCCTCGAGCGTCGTCTTAATGAGTCCGAACAACGACTTCAAGAATTTGAACGACAAAGAAAAGAATCTGAACAACAAAGAGATGTTGAGGTAGAAGCACTTAGGCGTCAAATAAGCGAATTAGAAAATCGTTTTGAGGATAGATTTCAAAAAATGATGGCAGAGATGCGTAAAAAATTTGTTTCTAGTTGATCAATTGTAGTTTGATGTTATAGAATTTCGATAGCCTTTTAGTATACTTTTATGACATATAAGTTTACTTCCATCCACGTCATTGTCTATTTTTTCTATTCTATTCTTATACTTTGTAATTCGGGGTACTACATGTAGATGAATTAGTAAAAACAACCTTCCGAGATTTGTCAATAAATGTGCTAAAAGGTTTTGTAAGAGAATTTTCAAAGGATATACAATTGTTGATAAATAAGTTTTTATGAAGATTTTAAAAATTTTGAAAATAACATGATAAGCCTTTAAAAATAATGAAAACCTTCCAAAAAGACTACTTGATAATAGACAACTATCGATAAATAATTTGACAATTATCGAAGATATATAACCTTTGAAAAATAATAATTTTCGAAAGTTAATCAACCTTTGAAAAATAATATTTTTCGAAGGTTAGTAAACCTTTGAAAGTTTTTTCGACGGGATCTATTTCAACACTTTTCAAAGGTTGAGATAACCTTTGAAAAAAGATGTATCGAAGGTCTATTAAATGTTTTTCGAAGGTTTTGACATTTGAAAAAGGTCAATTTTCTTGTAGTGTACGAAATGATTTATCTCTCTTTATAACACCATCGACTAAAGAGATTAACATTTCATAGGATGACATAGGTAACTCGACCTCAATCATGAGTGAGTTATGACTCCTGTCTATGAGGGCAGCCCTTTGATTTACATGGGTAAGAGTGACCCAACTCACCAAATCAATAAACCTACCATTTTGGAGATTTGTCTGAGTAGAGAGCTTGAAACATAGCTACACAAGATGAAATTCGCTCATTCCTGTCTTTTGGATAAGTAGATTAATTGCTCGCTTAACTGCTTACTCCAGGTCTTGAATATGAAGCCCCTCCATCTCGGGAGGGTTTTGTTTATGATAGGACCATAAACATGTTGTTTATTAAAGGATCAGTGGGACTTAAAGAGTAAAAGGTAAATATAGAGGTAAAATGGTAATTTGACCCAAGTGTAGTTACAAGCAATTTGTGAAGAGTTGACTTACTAATAATTAATTATATTCATGGACGCAAAAATATAGTTAGTGAATGTTGATTAACTTAATTAAAGCATTTAATTAATTAATCTTGTATCATTGAAGCTTTTAACTAGAGATGTCCAAGGGGCAGGATAGGGATGGGGAAGTCTTCTCCATCCCCATCTTCGCCTCCTATTTCAATCCTCGTCTCCACGAAATTACCCACGGTAATCAGGGTGGGGATTCCCCTGGGGAAAAATTTCTCGCTTATTTTTTCTTATATAATTTAATTATTTTTAACAACTTTTGAATTTATTTTTGTTGGAGGTTTGTTTAATTGGCTTTATATTTTTCTAAGGCAAGTGGTTTCCTTATATGTCTCAAATAAATTCTTAACATCTGTACGTGACATCGAAGTATCTTCTAGCAGAATATTTTCCTTATCTGGAAATATCCGGGTGTAACATTTTATTCGATATTTTCCTTTATCAAAGTGCAACCTTTCTTTTCCAAATGGGGATTTGTTTCCTTTTTTGGGTTCGATTATTAAAGGAGAATTATGTTGATCTTTAGGGTTGCCGCTTTTGTTAATCAAGCAAGACTATTTTTGCTTTACAGCCATTATTGTGTATAGTTGTGTTTTTTATTCTTGCTCATCATTTTGCTATGCAAGGTTCTCGTCCGTTGAAGTGCAACATTTTGAAGTAAATCACGGTCTTAGGGAGAGCCTAAGCCATTCCTACCAGAGAAGAGATTCTCAATCTTAGGGGGAGCCTAAGATTCAACTTTGAAGAAGGAGTTCTCCATCTTAGAGGGATCCTAAGATATTCAGTGAAAGGAGTTCACTGACTTTAGGAAAAATAACATAGTGAGAAAGAGTCTCACTCATCGTCGAAAGCCGAGGTGATCAACACTAATATTGTCATCCTTAGGGGGAGTCTAAGTACAGTTGAGAGGGAGTCTCATATTTAGAAGTAGCCTAGATGATCATTGAGTTGAGCTCTACGTGAGTTACTATAGTGGTCGTGTATTACAAATAAGTACTGCGTTGTAAACTACTTAGTTCTTTAATATTAGTGGATAATCTTTCCTGGGCACACTGCCCCACAAACATAGATGGTTCATCATCGAACTGGGTTATCAACTTCTGTGTGTCTCTACTTATTTACTTGTTGTTAGTATTTCTGTTTTTTTAGTGGTTGTCAGTGGTTTTCATTTAACCTCTGTATATTGAGGGACAAGTTATCCTATCACTTTTTCAATCGGTATCAGAGTGAGTCACCTTTACCTTAGGTGTTTTGATCATGGATGGGATCAAACAAGGTGGCTTTACCACTCGTCCTCCGGTCCTTGATGGAACAAACTTTTCATACTAGAAAGCTCGGATGACTGCCTTTTTTAAGTCAATTGACAGCAAATCTTGGAAGGCTGTTGTAACTGGTTGGTCTCATCCCACCATCGAGTCTGATGATGGAAAATAAATCTTGAAGCCAGAATCCCAGTGGTCTGTTGAAGAAGATGAAGCTTCGTTGGTGAATTTTCATGTCTTGAACACACTATTTAATGGTGTAGACCACAATATATTCAAGCTAATTAATACTTGTGTCCCTGCTAAGGAGGCATCAGATATTTTATTAGTGTTGGGTTTTTATGTCCTAAAACTCGTGGTTTGTAAACAATAAAACTTATTCTGAAAATTCAATAAGTTGTTATTGAAAATATGTATTGCTTATTTCGTTTTAGAAATAAATCTAATAAATTAAAAGATCCATGACCATTACATTAGTACTTGAACTTTATATGGAGGCATAAAAGTGGATCAGGTTTGAGTAAAAAGTCAAATGATCTATAATATAGGAATGAGGTTGGGTGCCTATTCTGATAACACTATCGAATGTAACCCACTCTGTAGTTATTACAAGGAGTTGTAAAGTGCTACAAACGATGTGATCGTAATTCGTACATGTTATGACATGAGGAGTGGGGGCTTCCTGTGCAATGGTTTTGTATAAGATTGAACCATGAAATCAGTCACTCTTACTTTATAATGCTATTTACTATTTAAGATTGTCTATTTCAAAAGCGATGACCTAGGTAACTTGACCTTAATCCTGAGCCAACTATTAACTTCTATTTATTCGGGATTATCCTTAGATTTTCATAGGTGAGGGATGGCTCAATAGTGCCGACTCAATAAAGCTCCATTTCAGGGGTAAGACCAGGTAGATAGCTGGAGACATAGGGTGCAAGATGGAATTCACTCTTACTCGCATTTAGGAATAGTAGAAAGGTTGTTCCCTTTAGTGTTGACTTTGGGTCATGAACAAGGAGCCCCACCCTCTCATTGGCCCAAGAGGGACTCAGTTTGTTGATCGGATCATAAACCAATTGTTCATTAGATGATCAGTGAGACTTAAGGAACAAAAGGCAATCTCGGGGTTAAAACAAACATTTGACCCAATCGTTATTATAAACAACATAGAAGGGTTAACTTACTAATCATGGTCATATCGAGTGTGTTGGGGATGATTCCCTAAGTCTCCTACACAAAGAGTTTGTATAGACCTGACCACGAAGTGTTAACGTCTCGTTATATAACGTCGTTCATGAAAAAGACTTCACTTCACTAGGATGACCATAGGTAACATGACCTCAATCCTAAGTGAGTTGGGAACTCCTGCCATTGAGGGCGGTCCTTTGATTTGCATGGGTGCGAGTGGCCAAGTCGCGGACTTAAACCTACCACTTTGGGGATTCGTCTGATTTAGAAGTTGGGAACTCAGCTACACAAGATGGAATTCACTCATTCCCCCAAAGCAGAGATAAATAGATAGATTGTTCCCTTAAGGGCTGATCCCGGGGCTTGAATGATGTGGTGCCACACACCTTCTCATGGTTCGAGATGTGTCCACACATAGTAGGACTATGTTGTATTGTTCATTAGAGGGATCAGTGGTACTTAAGGAGTAAGATGTAACTACAGGGGCAAAACGGTAACTTGGCCCAGTTATACTTACGAGCATCTGCAAAGGGTTATCATACTGATGATTGATTATATCCGATGGACACAGAAATATATCTATGGTAAGAAGAGTTCAGTTGTCGGTCTTTAATGGAATGTCTGACAGTTAACGGATGGTGGATCTCGTGGCTAAAGAGTTTAGTCAGCTATTCACGTACCGTTGGAGCTTCGAGCCATAGGTTCATAAGGTCCCTATCTTGGATACAAGTTGAGAATCAATTTTTGGGTTGATTTGAAATGTTCAAATTGACAAGAGGGAGTTCGATTATATATGATATAATTGAACTAATTAATTATATATGATATGATTGACTTTATGTATGAGATACATTAATTGAAGGAAATTGGATATAAATATGATTTATATCTAGTGGAGGAGAAAACACTATGGTTAATATATGATATCAAACTATAGGTTAATGAATATAATATTATTATATTTATTATTTTATTAATTGGACAGTTATAGGATAATCGGCCACCATTTTCTCCGTAACCATACGTTAGTGGGAAGTTCCATTCGATTTTCGTAACTGAAGAATAAAATGGAAATTTTTTCATTTTGCAAAAAACACGGTTAATAGTTCACGGTGTGTTTTGCTTTCTATCGTTTAATAAAGCAGAGTCTATACGATAGCTTGTGTTTACTAAACGATTGCTTACACGAGCATGTTGCTTACTAGGCGATCCCTTACCTTTTCCTAAATGATCGCTTAGCGCCCGAGCTTTTAGTAAACGATCGTATAGAAGATCGCTTACCTTTTCCTACACGATCGTGTACCTCACCTAAACGATCAAGCACTTTGTCTATACCATAGACTTAACTTTCTCCCACTTGCTTGATCGTTGTATACGATCCCTTTTCCTCCTCCCCTCTACCAAATCCAAAAAGAGTCCACTCTTTGGATTCTCACTCCAAGAATACTAAGGGTTCCAAGTGGTGGTGTCGTCCTCATTCTTCGTCTGTTCATGTGGAGTCCGTTCATAGTAGACGATTAGATGTTGCTGAACGATAGCTTGCGGTTCCAGTGAGAGCGAGAGCATCTGTTCATGGAGAGAGCAAGATTTACCAAGAAGAAAGTCTTCAACTGGTAAGTGTCCTTGTTCTCTTGGTTATTTATCTTCTAGCTTGCCACTAATTTAGTAGATTAATGCATATATATATGTTTGAATGTAAATGTGGTAATTCTGTCACGATGCTTTTGAAAAGATCAGCTTCCCCTTAGAGAGGCTCTTGTATAAGAGTTCCTTCAGAGTGGACATAATATATCTACAGTGAGGGGAGTGCAACTATGAGTTTTAGTGGAGTGACCCATTAGTTAACGAATGAAGGTTAATTTGGTGTAAAGAGTTTAGCCAATTAATCTCGGATCGTTGGAGCCCATGATCTGTAAGTCCACGAGGTCCCCCTACTAGCTCGTAAATGGATTAGCTTTAAAGTAGCGTGAGAAGTTAATTTGAAACGTTCAAATTATAATTGAGGGAATTAGTAATTTTATGTGATATAATTACACGTTTAATTTTAAAATTGAACAAAATTGGAGAATTTAATTAATATTTACATATGATTTAAATATTCAATTCATGAAGGTGAAATTTGTGTAAAATTAATTTAATATTTGATATTAAATTAATTAGAATTAATTAAATTGTTTAATTAATTAATTATTATTAATTTTATTAGACAATTAATTTATGAAATTAATTATGTAAAATTAATAAAGTTTTTATTTTTGAAAACTAAATTGATTTTAGAAATCAATTTACAAAACACAAATTTGAAAAAGATTGGAAAATGAAAAGTTGGAAAACCCCATTTTCACAAACAAGTAGCTCACACTAAACCCACTTGAATTTTGCTTCAATTCTCCAAGCATGAGTTGCAGGCTTCTTTGTTGCATGATTGTCTTGCAATAAATAGAGAAGAATGAAGTGGAAATTGAACATGCATCAGTTGAGTTTTTGCTGAAAAATTTGAGTTGAAGAATGTGTTCTTCAAGTGGGTGCAATAGTGTGTTTTCCAAATTCCATTTATTCAAGCTCCCATTGAGTCCCACAACTCAATCTAAAGCTCTAAGAGAATAGTAGGGAAGATCTTGAAGTGGTTCACAAGAAGAATTGGAGAAGATTTACAGCTGAATTCGAGATTAAGGAGGTTCTACAAAGGTATTACTTGAAACCTCTTATTATTGTATGAGTATGCTTTATTTACAACCAAAATTAATGAATTAGAATGCTTATTGATCCTTATTGCTTCCACTTCATGCTTATATACTCCTACATTTAGTTGCTCATGAAGGAATTTCTAAATTCAAGATGTCAAGTTTATAATTGTTGACATTAAAGTTTGTGAGCCTTAGAATGCATGATGAAGAATCCATTGTTGAGTTCAATGCTCGGTTGTTAAATGTTGCAAATGAGTCATTTGCTCTTTGGAAAAAATTTTCTAAAGAAAAACTTGTGCGAAAGGTGCTTAGGTCACTACCTAAGAGGTTTGAAATGAAAGTTATTGCCATTGAGGAAGCTCAAGATATAACAAAATTGAGAGTAGATGAACTATTTGGTTCCTTGCTTATGTTTGTGATGTCCTTAAATGGAAAGACCGAGAAGAAGAATAAAAAATTACTTTAAAATCCTCAGTTAAAGAGGACCTTGTTGGCCATGATAGAGAGTCAGATAATTCCCTTGCTGAATCTATATCGTTACTTTCAGAACAGTTTAATCATGTTCTCAAAAGATTTGGTAAGAGGTCCGCCACTTATAACAACTACAAGTTTGGTGGTTTGCCTCCTCCCAAACAATTCATATCTAAGAATAGGAAGAAGAAAATTGACAAGTCAGGTGCTTTCTTACCTAAAAAGAAAAGTATATCAAGTGTAGAAAGTATGGCGATTATAGGCACATTTAGGCTAAATGCTCCAATTTTCTAAAAGACCAAAGTAAAGGTTATATTTTAACTCTATCTGATGTTGAATTTGAAGACAACAGTGACTTAGACGAGGATGTCAAGACACTTGTTAGTAATATTTCTTCTGACATCTTTTCATGCAAGATTTCTGAGTATGACATGTATGCAGAAAAGACTTACGATACTGTAATTCATGGGTCCACAGATCCTTCTTATTATACCCTATTTCTCAAATGGCAAGATGATCATAAAGGCTTTGATGTACAAAAAGAAAGAATTGAAACTTTGATAGCTGACAATCACAGACTTATGTCTACTATTGCAGTATTGATGCATGAACTTTCTCAAGTTAAAGCTGAGAAGTTGTCACTGTGCAAAAATGTCAGAATGTTGAACACTGGTATTAAGTCTCTAGAAAAAAAATTTGACAAAAGGAAAGGCAACTTATGACAATTATGGGCTTGGTTTTTCAAAAGAAGGATGTCAGTATAATAATCAGTTTAATGGAAAGCAAAGGACTGAGTTTGTTAGAGCCTAGGAACTAGAATCCTATGGTTTTACCTGTACTTCATCAATTCTATTGAGAAAAGAAATCGTGTGTTCAGACAAAGATTGATTTGTCACTATTTTGGCAAGGTGGGACATAAACGTCCTTTTTAGTATTAGTTATTGAAAGTTCTTCATAGACCTATTTATCCCATGAGGGCTCCCTACTTCTCGCAGAATTACCGGCAAAGACAAATAAAAGTAAAACAGGTATGAAGAGAGAATAACGTTCAGAAAAAATTGTTGGATCGATATGGAAACCCTAGAGGGGGGTGAATAGGGTTTAATTAAACTTTTTTTTTCTAAATTAACCCAATTAAACTAATTAATACACTTTTTATAAATAATAAGAAAAATTCAATTTATGCAACAAATAAGATGACAAAAATGTGATAATTTAATTCTATCAAATTTTAGCAAATAAATAAGACAAACTAAAACATACAATAAATTGCTTAAATTAATTGTAAAAATAAAAAGGAAAGAGTTAGAGAAGAAGACACCGTAATTTTTATAGTAGTTCGGTCAAACTCGACCTACTCCACTCCCCAAGCACCTCTTGGAAATTTGAATAAAATCTTTCCGACTCTTTCCACGGTTAGAGCCCAACCATTACACCACCGCTCCTTTACGGGTTCAAGAGCAAACCCGATCCTTTCCACGATTTAGGATCAAACCGTTACAAATATTGGAATTTTTGAAAGAACACAATACAACTCTCACTAGAGTGGATTTACAAGTTTAAGCACTCAACAAGTTTATCCTCACAATACAATAGCACTCTCTCAAGAATAACATGAAAAAAAAAATTTGGGAACTTAGAGAGAGCAACAATGGAACTTTTGAGTTTTGGAGGATTATGAAATGTAAAATTAGTTAGTTTAAAATTTGGAGAGGAAGATGATTTATATAGAGATGGAAAATTTTTAGAAACAACAATTAATTTGGACCATTGAATTTTGGAAAAGAAAAATCAATAGTGGAGATTTTAAACTAAACTAGTCGTTAGAACTAAAACAAAAATATAATATATAATTTCTTTTCTTTTGAAATTCATTTTCTTTTTAAAATTAATTCAAAAAATAAAAAAAACATACCATGTGTCAAAAACTAGCCGTTAGACACAAGCATAAAATAATATTAAATTCATTTTCCTTTTAATTCATCTTCTTTTAAATTCATTCTTTTTAAAGTCAATCCAAAAATAAAAAATACCATGTATAAAATATACTAGCCGTTAGACACAAACATAAAATAATATTAAATTTATTTTCCTTTTAAATTTCTTTTAAATTTCAATTTTTTTATTTTAAATCAATCCAAAAATCAAAAGTCCATCATATGTTAATCTCTTAATGATCCACCATTCAAGCAATATGCTGCCACATGTCTACATGCAAATGGTCTGGTCATGCCACGTCATCCACTACGGTATTTTCTCTATAGATTTGTTTCGGTCATATCGTCTTCGTTTTAGCTCCGATTTGAGTGATTCAAGAGGTGTTGGAATTGTTTTTCCGAGCTCTACGCTATGGACTAGTAAAACACTAATATTTTCAGTAATTAAAAAATGAGTTTGTTATCATCAAAACATTGATTAATTAATTAATTTGAGATTAAGGACCAAAAAGCCAACACAAATGCAATGTTGTTTTGGCCTCTCATAGATCTTCTACCAAAGGAGATTGGTACTTTGATAGTGGAAGCTCTCGTAATATGATTGGTGAAGAGAGTTATTTGTCTAATATTAGGTCTGACAACTCAGGAAAGGTCACTTTTGGTGATAGAGCTTGTGGTAAGATTATTAAGAAAGGAAAGCTAAAGTACTTGGGTCTTCCACAATTGAATGATGTAATGCTGGTTGAAGGGCTTACAGTCAATCTTATTAGTAGCGGTTAGTTATGTGACCAAGGGTTGAATGTGAGTTTTACCAGGGACAAATATGTTATTACAGACGATGTCAAAACTCTTGACATGACAACTACGCGCTCTTTTGATCATTGTTATTTGTGGAGTTATGACAATTCTTCCCAAGTATGCCATCTTTCTAGGCAAGATGTGCTGGGATTGATGCCCTAAATCTCGTAGGGTCTTATAGTTTGTAAACATCTTTATGAACAACATTATTGTGATTTATAATATGAGATATTTTATTCACTTTAGTCTATGAAATATGATATATTTTAGTTGCATTAACCACAAACCAATAAACTAAGATCCTTGTTATCGTTGTAACTTAAGCATGTATGTGGAGATATACAAGTGGATCGTGCTTTAATTGATAACCTAAATGGTCTGTAGTATATGGATAAAGGAGGGAAACCTTATCCTGGTGACACTACGAGTGTGACCCGCTTTGTAGGTGTTACAAATGTTGTAAAGTACTACAAATGGTCTGATCCTGACCATTCATGTATTAGACATGCAAATGGGGATGCTCTATACAAAGGAGTTTGTATAAGACCGGACCACGAAATGTTTAGTCTTGTTATATAACGTCGTTCATGACAGAGACTTTCATTTCACTAGGATAACCATAGGTAACATGATCTTAATCCTGAGTGAGTTGTGAACTCCTACCTATGAAGGCGGTCATTTGATTTGCATGGGTATGAGTGGCCAGATCGTCGACTCAAACCTACCACTTTGGGGATTTCTTTGATTGGGGACCTGGGAACTCAGCTACGCAAGACAAAATTCACTCTTTCCCCAAAGTAGGTGTAAGTAGATAAATTGCTCCCTTAAGGGTTGATTCCGGGGCTTGAACAATGTGGCACCACACCTTCTCTTGGCCTAAAAAGGGTTTAGTCATAGTGGTACTATGATGTATTGTTCATTAGAGGAATCAGTGCTACTTAAGAAGTTAGATGTAACTACAGGGGCAAAACAGCAAATTGGTCCAGCTGTACTTATGAGCGATTTGTGAAGGGTCAATGTACTGTTGATTGGTTATATCCGATGGACACAAAAATATATCTGTAGTGCGAAGAGTGCAGCTGCTGGTCTTTAGTGCAGTGCCTGGTAGTTAACGGATGGTGGATATCGTGATTAAAGAGTTTAGCTAGTTATTCATGTACCGTTGGAGCTTCAAGCTACAGGTCTATAATGTCCCCTTGGTAGCTCAATGGATTCATGTTGAGAATTAGTTTTTGGGTTAGTTTGAAATGTTCAAATTAACAAGAGGAAATTTGATTATATGTGATGTAATTAAATTAGTTCAATTATATATGATATAATTGATTTGATATATTTGATACATTATATGATTGGAGGAATTAATATAAATATGATTTATACTAAATTCCATAAAGGAGAAATAGAACTATGGTTTATATGTTGCATATGATGTGATATTAAAACTATAGGTTATAAATATAATATGATAAATTAGTTATTATATTTATTTATAATAAATTAATTATGAGATAATTGATTTTCGATTTTCTCCAAATAACCACCTTAGTCGGAGGTTTTAATTGCTTTATGGCAACTTTTGGATAAAAGATGAAAATTTATTTATAGAAAATAAATACATTTATCTTAAAAATGTTTATTACATTCCTTCTATGAAAAGGAATCTAGTATTTATCTCTTGTTTGCTAGAACAAAATTATAAAGTTTCTTTAAAAAATGATGAATTGTTCATCAATGCAAGAAATAACCAAATTTATTCTGCAAAATTAGAAAATAACTTATATTTGTTAAAACTGACTGAGGTTAGAGCTGTTTTGAACATAGAGATGTTTAAAACTACTGAGACTCATAAGAACAGGAAAGTTTCTCCAAATGTTTACCTTTGGCACTTGAGACTAGGTCACATAAATCTCAACATGATTGAGAAACTGGTTAAAAAGGGTCATCTAAATAAGTTAGAAGATAGTTCATTATTGTCTTGTGTATCCTATCTTGAGGGTAAAATGATAAAAGGATCTTTTTCTGGAAAAGGTGTTTGAGCCAAAGAACCCTTAGAGTTGGTACATTCAGATCTTTATAGTCCTCTGAATGTTAGAGCTAGATGAGGGTATGAATATTTCATCAACTTCGTTGATGATTATTCTAGGTATGGGCATATTTACTTAATGCACCAAAATTCCGAAACATTTGAAAAGTTCAAGGAATATAAGGCTGAGGTTGAAAACCAATTAGGTAAAAAGATTAAAACACTTCGATCAAATTGAGGTGGTGAGTATATGGACTTAGAATTCCAGAACTATTTAATAGAACATGAAATCCAGTCTCAACTCACTGCCCTTGACACATTTCAACAAAATGGTGTGGCAGAAAGGAGAAACGGAACCTTGTTCGACATGGTTCGTTCCATGATGAATTATGCTCATTTACCAAATTCTTTCTAGGGACACGTAATTGAAACTGAAGTGTACATCTTGAACATGGTTCCCTCGAAAAGTGTTTCTGAAACGTCTTACGAGCTCTGGAGAGGACGTAAAGGAAGTTTGCATCACTTTAGAATTTGGGGTTGCTCAACACATGTGTTGGTGCAGAATCCTAAAAAGTTGGAATGTCGTTCAAAAGTATACCTATTTGTATGATACTCAAAAGAACGAAAGGTGGTTTCTCTTACTATCCTCGGGAAGACAAGGTACTTGTATCGATAAATGCAACCTTCCTAGAAGAAGACCACATGAAGAATCATCAACCTCGCAGTAAGCTAGTAATAGAAGAAATGTCCAAAGAAACGAAAAATGTTTCAACAAGAATTGTTGACAGAGCATGTTCATCAACAAGAGTTATTAATGAAACTGGTACTTCACATTCTTCTCAAGAGTTGAGATTGCCTCATCGTAGTGTGAGGGTTGTACAACAGCCTGGTGCATGGGCTTAATTGAAATTCAAGTCATCATACTAGATGATGGCTTAGAGGATCCATTGACTTTCAAACAAGCAATGAATGATGTGGATAAAGACCAATAGATTAAAGCCATGGATCTTGAAATGGTGTCTATGTACTTCCATTCTATCTGGAATCTTGTAGATCAACCTGAATGAGTAAAACCCATCGGTTGCAAGTGGATCTATAAGAGAAAACGAGACCAAGCTGGTAAGGTGTAGAAAAGCAAGACTTGTGGCAAAATAGTTTACCCAAAGAGAGGGAGTAGACTATGAAGAAACCTTCTCTCTGGTTGCCATGATAAAGTCAATTATAATATTCTTATCCATAGCTACATTTTATGATTATGAAATATGGCAAATGGATGTCAAGACAACCTTTTTAAATGGCTATCTTGAAGAAAGTATCTTTATGTCTCAACCATAAGGGTTTATTGAATGGGGTCAAGAGCAAAAGGTTTGCAAGCTTAATCGATCCATTTATGGGTTGAAACAAGCATCTAGATCCTGGAATATGAGATTTGACACTGCGATCAAATCTTATGGCTGTGAACAAAATATTGATGAACCTTGTGTTTACAAGAAGATCGTTAATAAAATTATCGTTTTTCTGGTGTTGTATGTTGATGATATTCTACTCATTAGAAATGAAGTGGAATTTTTAGCTATCGTTAAGAGATGGCTGGCTACGAAATTCTAAATGAAAGATTTTTTAGAAGCACAATATGTTCTCGGGATACAAATAGTTCGGAACAGCAAAAACAAAACTTTAGCACTATCTTCAGCATTTTATATAAACAAAATGTTGTCTAGATATAAAATGCAAAATTCCAAGAAAGGAATGTTGTCTTTCAGACATGGAATTCATCTATCTAAGGAACAAAGTCCTAAGACACCTTAAGAGGTTGAGGATATGAAACAAATTCCATATGCATCAGCAGTAGAGAGTCTTATGTATGCCATGTTGTGTACATATCCCGATATATGCTATGCAGTTGGAATAGTCAGCAGGTTTCAATCCAGTCCTGGATATGATCATTGGACTGCCATTAAGAACATTCTCAAGTATCTTTGAAGAACAAGAAATTATATGCTCGTGTATGGTGTTGAGGATCTAATCCTTACTGGATACACTGATTCTGACTTCAAACCGATATTAATTCAAGGAAATCAACTTTCGGGTCAGTATTCACTTTGAATAGAGGAGTAGTTGCATGAAGAAGCATCAAGCAAAGTTGCATTACTGACTCTACAATGGAAGCTGAGTATGTAGCTACAGATGAAGCAGCAAAAGAAGCAGTATGACTTAGAAAGTTCCTGACTGACATGGAAGTGTTTCTTAATATGCACCTACCTGTCACCTTCTATTGTGACAATAGTGGAGCAGTTGTAAATTCAAAGGAACCTCGAAGCCATAAATGAGGAAAGCACATCGAACAAAAGTACCATCTCATCAGGGAGATTGTACACAGAGGTGACGTGATCGTCACACAGATAGCCTCACAAGACAACTTAGCTGATCCATTTGCGGAGACCCTCTCGGCTAATGTGTTCGAGGGTCACCTAGTAGGATTAGGTCTACAAGATATTCGTCACTAAGGCAAGTGGGAGAATTTATAGGTATCTAATGCTCTAGTTTAATGTATTTATACCATTTATTCTCTCAGTGTAACTCAACATTGTACATATTTATATATTGGTCCATTGGAGTTTCAGTCCAAGTGGGAGTATTGTTGGGTTGTATGTCCTAAAATTCATAGTTTGTAAAATTAAACATATTCTATTATCAATAAAGATGTTATTCAATATTTCTCCAATAAAGTTATTATTGAATCTACTATTTGCATTCATAAAGTCTAAATCCAATAAACTAAGATTCATGGCTATTATATGAATACTTGAACTTTATATAGGGACATAAAAATGGATCAAGTTCGAGTAAATAGCCAAAACGGTCTATAGTATATGATTAAGGTTGGGTACCTTATTCTAGTAACACTATTGGATGCGGCCTACTCTGTAGCTGTTACAAGTTATTGTAAAGATACTACAAATGAACTAATCTAGATTCGTTCATGTATTGACATAAGGAGTGGGGGCATCATATGCAATGAGTTTGCAGAAGATCAGACCAAGAAATAAGTCACTCTTACTTTATAATGTTGTTTACTGTTTAAGATTGATTATTTTGCTTAGATGACCTAGGTAACTCGATCTTAATGTTGAGCTAATTATGAACTCTTGTTTATTCAGGATTATCCTTAGATTTGCATGGATAAGGGTTGGCTCAAAAACACCGGCTCAATAAGCCTCCCATTTCAGGGGTAAGATCGAGTATATAACTGGGGACATAGGGTACAAGATGGAATTCACGCCTACCCGATTTAGGGAGAGAAGAAAGGTTGTTCTCTTAAGTATTGTATCCAGGTCTTGAACAAGGGGCCACACCCTCTCATTGGCCTGAAAGAGATTCAGTTTGGTGATTAGATCATAACCCAATTGTTCATTAGAGGATCAATTGAAACTTAAGGAACAAGATGTAATATCGAGGGTAAAATAACATATTGATCCAACCATTATTACGAACAACCTGTGAAGGGTCGACTTACTCGTTATGGTTATATCATGTGGACATAAATATATCTACAGTGAGGAGAGTGCAACTATTGAGCTATAGTGGTGTGACTCGATAGATAACGAATACTGATTAATTCTAGCTAAAGAGTTTTAGCCAATTAATCTTAATTGTTGGAGCATGATCTGTAGGTCCATAAGGTCCCTCTATTAGCTCGTAAAACCTGAACAACTTGAATTATTAAATTGAGTGAATTTGAAATGATATCAATTTGAATTGTTCCAATCGAATTTCAATTTGAAAATGTTCAAATTTAAATTAGTGTTTTGAGTTTGAATAAATTCAAAATAAAATTACAGTTTGTTTAACCATATTCGATATAATTAACGTTTAATTTGTTGAAATTAAACAAAATTGAAGAGTTTATAATGTTTAAATATTGATTTAAATATTAATTATATGAATAAGATTCATGTTTGAAATTAGATGTGTGATTAATTTGATATTTGATATTAAATTAGTTAATTAATTAAATATGTTTAATTAATTAAAAATCGAATTAATTTCAATTTTAAAATCAATTTGAGAAATTGAATATTAAAATGTTGAATTTTATTAATTGGGAATTAATCAAACTGAATTTATTTAATTCAGAATTAATTAGATTTTTTGAAATTAAGGACATTGAAAATTTGAGAAAGTGGGTTTTTTTCCCACTTTTCTCAAGCATGAGGTGTGTTCCTCATGTAATCACATAATTCCCACTTCAATTATTGAAGCAATTGCTGACCAATTCCATTGATGAAGTGCTTGCATGCTGAAGGTTAATAAAACACTGAATTGAAAGAAGGAATGAAAGATTCAGCTGGACAATACTTTTCTGTGACTTCTTCTTCTTCCTCTCCAAACCCACAAAGAACACCTTCACAAATTCACTCAAATATGAGTTCCACCATTCAAATTCAAGGCTGAGAATAGTAGAGAAGATCTCTTGGTGGTTCATGATCGATTTGGAGCTGGATTAACATGAAGAGTAGTTTGGAATTGGAAGAAATCATCAAAGGTATTTTCATCTTGAAACCCACTTCTGAAAATGTGTTTTAGCTTTCTTTAAAACTCAAAACTAAATGTAATTAGAGTGCTTATTGATTCTGTTTGCTTCCGTTGCATGCTTGTGTATTCCATCAATTGGTATCAGAGTGTGATTTAAGCATTCAATTAGTATTAATTTGAGTGTTGGTGGGTGAATTTCTAAAGTTGCATATTTTGGACTGATATGGACGATTTTTTCAGCTTTGGCATTAGATTTCTCTTTTATTTCCAAGTTAAATTTGTAACTGGCTCTTGATTGATGAGCTTATATGTATGCTCTACAATCTATAATTTATTTGGAGTCATTAGAGTCCAAATTAAGCTGTAATTCGGAGATTGAAGCAAGCAAAGTCGAGGAGAAATTTTCTATAGAATGCCTTTTTTTCAAGCAGCGTTGCAATGCTGCCCTTGAGTGTTGCAACACTATTCTTCTTGGCTGCCCAGACCGTGATGTTCTTCTACAGCGTTGCAACGCTAGGATGCAGCGTCACGATGCTGTTCTTCCCAACCCAGATCCTAAGCGCACGCTTGAACCAGTTCGCGCGGGGTTTTTTTGGTTCTACCAGTTCAACTCTTATTCGGTCTGCTTTGACCATTTTTGGACCAGTTCAACCCATTTTGATGCTTTGGAGGTCCGGTTTGAGCGGTTCAGGTCGGTTCGGGTCGTTCTACACTAAATTGAAGCTCTTTTTTATCCTAATTTCTAATAAATTAGTTGTTTTGCTTGATTAGGATGCCCAAGTTGAACCATATCGGTATAATTTAAATATTTATGCATGTGATGTATGTTGTATTTAAATTTAAACATGTTTGTGCATATCGTGCCATTTAGATTTAAAATCCCACCTCATGAAGCATGTTACATGCACTATGTCTATGTTATAATTTGTTATAATGTATAGAATGCATGTTTAGGGTTTCTATTATTTAATGTAACTGTTATATTAAATTTGAATGCCTTTGATGCATATTGTGGATGTAAGAGCATGTCTATTTTTATCAGTTGTTACAAAATCGAGTTAGACATTAAAATCCATAACGAAGATAAGTTGCATGCTCATGTAAATTAATCACCCGTTTTAATTAGTTAAAATAGGTCGACATCTTGTAAAACATGGTTACAAACTCAACCGATATATAATCCTGTCTAAGGCTGGAGGTACTTAAGTTGATGGTCTACAGAACACCTCCTACCTAGGGATTATGGCTGACTAATTAAGCGTTGTTATCCGGTTTTATAAAGCATACGTGAATGGTGTGAGGTAATAAAGCAGTTTATCACCTAGACATCGTAGGTTAAAAAAATCAAATTATAAACGTTATACTTAGATAAACCTCATTGTTAGGTTTTATGTCCTAAAAACTCGCAGTTTGTAAAATGATAAACATTTTCTATAATCAATATACTTGTTATTGATTTCATAAATTGTATGAAAGTCTAAATCTAATAAACTAAGACCCATGACCATTGTATGAGTACTTGAACTTTATGAGGAGACATAAGAGTGGATCAGGTTCGAGTAAATAGTCAAAATAATCTATGGTACATGAATAAGGTTAGATACCTTATTCTGGTAACACCATTGGATGTGGCCTACTCTGTAGTTGTTACAAAGAGTTGTAAAGTGCTATATACGATATGATCCTAATTCTTACATGTTATGACATGAGGAGTGGGGGCGTTCTATGCAATGAGTTTGCATAAGATCAGAACCAAGAAATAAGTCGCTCTTACTTTATAAGTTATTTATTGTATAAGACTGACTATTTCACCTAGATGACCTAGGTAACTCAATCTTAATTCTGAGCTAACTATGAACTCCTGTTTATTCAGGATTGCTCTTAGATTTGCATAGGTGAGGGTTGGCTCAACAATGTCGGCTCAATAAGACTCCCATTTCAGGGGTAAGACCGGATAGATAGTTGGGGACATAGGGTGCAAGATGGAGTTCACGCCTGCCCAATTTAGGGATAGGAGAAAGGTTGTTCTCTCAAGTATTGAATCTAGATCTAGCCCCACCCTCTCACTGGGCTGACAGAGTTTGGTTTAGTGATTGGATCACAAACTAGTTGTTCATTAGAGGATCAATAGGAACTTAAGGAATAAGACGTAATCTCAGGGGTAAAACAGATATTTGACCCAGCCGTTATTATGAATAACCTGTGAAGGGTCCACTTACTGATTATGGTTAAATCATGTGGACATAATATATCTATAGTGAGGGGAGTGCAATTATGAGTTTTAGTGGAGTCACCCATTAGTTAACGAATGAGGATTAATCTGGTCTAATGAGTTTAACCAATTAATCTCAGATCGTTGGAGCCCATGATCTGTAGGTCCGCGAGGTCCCCCTACTAGCTTGTAACAAACTAGCTCTAGAATAGAGTGCTAAGTTAATTTGAAATGTTCAAATTTGAATTAAAAGAATTAGTAAATATATGAGATATAATTACATGTTTAATTTGAGAATTAAACGGAATAGGAGAATTTATATATTTAAATATGATTTAAATATATATAGATGGATTTGTGTAAAAAATAATTTAATATTTGATATTAAATTAATTAAGTTTTATTTAAAATTAATTTATGAAATTAATTTTACTTTTCAGTTTTAAAATCAAATTTTTATTTTTGAGATAAAATTGAAAAAGAGAAAAACAAAAACACAAAATGGAAAAAGTTGATTTTCGATTATCCATCTTTCAACTTGCTCACTCAAATGGTATTCTCTTTGCCTTATCTTCTCCAAGCATGAGCTGCAACTCATGCAACTCTCTCCTTTGCATGTTGATCTGCAATATGGTGAAGAGATTGGAGTGAAATTCGGGCATGCAATCTATAAAGAATTTTAGAGAAAATTCGGGTTGAAGAAAGGGTTCTTCAACAATATTACCGCAGTGAGCATTTCTCTTTCATCCCTTGATTCAAGCTTGTTTTGAGTCCCACAACTCAATCTAGAGTACCAAGAGAATAGTGGGAAGATCTTGAGGTGATCTGCAACAAAATTTGGAGAAGATAGTAGCTGGAGAAGGAGCTTTGACGAAGTTCTACAAGACGTATGTCTTGAAACTCACTTGTTTTCTGCAAGAGCATGCTTTATATTTTGCCAAAATTAGTGAATTAGAGTGCTTAGATGACCCTTGGGCTTCTGTTATTGCTTATATAATCCTATACTCATAGACTTAGGGTTTTTTTAATTAGCCGAAATTAAACCTAAGTATAGATTTACCCAAATTAATGATAGAATACTTCAGTGGGATTTCAGTAACTTATATGATAAAGTTATTAGAACACTCCAATGGGAGATTAATAATATATATAATACGTTTTTTTTTAGCTCTCACGTCCCTAAGAGTTCACAATCGAGATTTAAGCGGTACTTCGTGTCACTCTGAGAGTGACCTCCATTCGGAAAGTATTTGCATAATTCTAGATTCCGGTGAATAGGGGGAAGTCGTTCAAACATAAATAAAATATATGATACATAGATTTTAACTTCCACGTCTTCACATAGTTCACACCGTGAGATTCATATGATGCTTCGTGTCACCCTGGAAATGACCTCCATTCGGAAAGTGTTTCTATGAGTCAATAACTAGGTAAACAGGGAAAGTAGTTCATAGTGAGTGGGTGAAGGATATGTGTCAACGTGTACTACGGTCTTTTCTGTTAGTTTGTTTAATGACCCGACCCCCTAGGACTTAAGTTAGGCCGTTACTAAATACATGTAGGAACTTAAAATGACACCCTTTTATGGTGAAATAAATGCTAAATAAATAAGGTAAGTTCAAAAGTCCTTCATTAAATTCAAATATTATAACAAATAATAGGGTACCCATAAATCATAAATGATAATAATAAGTCTGAAAACAATTCTTAATAGTAAGTTTCAAATAGCAAAACTGAAAGTTGAAAAAAACATGGAAAGAAATCTAAATATCATGAGTAGAAGCATAAAACTGGTCCTAGTGGCTCGATCAAGAATTTCGCTTGTCAATCGCCGGTGTGTCACTACCTTTACCTAAAACAACAGCATGAGAAAGGATGAGTATAAAATACTCAGTAAATAACCCCACTACTGGGGTCGAGCTAGGCATCTATGTCCTCTAGATTCCTACCTCTAGTCCTCATGGGACACATATATACATGAAAAAACTTATTTCTATCCTACTGTAGTTAGTATGCCCACTACCTCTGGTGAATCCCGAAGGAAACCTAACCCTTGGTGAATCCCGAAGGAAACATAAACACAACCCCTAGTGAATCCCGAAGGAAACACAACCCCTGGTGAATCCCAAAGGAAACACAATCTCTGGTGAACCCCAAAGGAAACACAATCTGGTGAATCCGACGGAAACACAATACCTGATGAATCTCGAAGGAAACACAATATCTGGTGAATTCTAAAGGAAACACAATCAAACGAATTTCGAAGGAAATACAATCTAGTGAATCCCAAAGGAAACACAATATCTGGTGAATCCCGAAGGAAGCACAATATCTGGTGAATGCCGAAGGAAACACAATATCTGGTGAATCCCATAGGAAGCACAATATCTAGTGGGCATTTAACTAATCAGTAAAGACACTATCACAGTCTCAACATCACAATGATCAGAATATGGTTCTATAACATACATATACACCTCAACATCATGGCTATAAAACATGCATATATGCCTCAATATCCTTGTAGCAAATACAACCTCAGTGAATCAAGTATCACCTCTTACTAGCATGCAAGTATCTACTGCACAAATAAATCTTTTAGATTCTCATACAAGAACATATATCAATTATACTAGACTATCCATCTATCATATTATCGTTCTGTCATAATATTCATCTATCATGCTGGTATATATCTAGTGTCTAGCCCATGGGCATATCCAGTAGTAAGATTACTTACCTCAAAGTAAAATTCCGATATTAATCCAAACTAATGATCTCCAACAAAATAAATCCTGAATTAAGTCCCCTAATACAGACATAATACTAAATTTCAAACTTTGGAACTAAAACCCAAACATGCAAATTTGGTTCAACGATCACCACTTAACTTACCCAAACGAAACTTGATTAACGAACACTCGCAAGATTTCGACTCCAAAATCTCCTCTTATCAGATTTTAAAACCCAATGGATGACGACTTGGAACCTTCAAAATATTTAAAATTAAACCATCATTTAGTCCAATAATCAATAGGTGCTCAACAACAACAACAAGGATCACAACGCTTACCAAACTACTTGCCGAACAAACTCAAATCTGCTGGGCAGCACGTTGCGCAGTCTGAAGTACTCCAATCTTGGATGTAAATTCCAAATATAATCGACATCAACAAAAAAGGAATCTAAAATTTAATGGGAAACCAAGAACCTTCCAAAACTCAACCGCTCTTACCCAAATCTAAGAGTCCGACGAAGATCAAAGCGGACTCAACGCGGCAGAGACGACGGCAACCGGCAAAGGTAGTCTGGGGCGACGGACGCGCGGTTGGAGGGGATCTAGGTGGAGGCTCACGACGGTCGCTCAGCGTCTAATCCAAGTGTGTTCGGCTTCAGTGCTCGGGTGGTTCGCGACGGCGGCTGGAGGGCTACTTGTGGCTCGCAGACGGAACAATCGGCTGAAAGGGCGACACGTTGGCATTCGACTTCATATCCAACGAGTCCAGACAACAGTGGTCAGTGGCGCTTCAAGGTCGTCGATTACTCGTCGGTTTTGGGCTCGGCAAAAAGCGCGGCTGTTGGGATGTTCAGTGGCGAGGGTTTTCATGGTGGGGGGGGGGGGCGTGAGGAAGAAGGAGAAGGGAAATTTTTTTATATATATATAAAAAAGAAAATAATAATAATAAAAAAAACTAAAAAGGAAATAAAAATTTTATACTTTTCCTTATTCCACTTTATTTTATTAACTTCCTTTCTTTCCCAAAAATGAAATTAATTCCTACCATTAATTTTCAAATTGAATAATTTAAACGTCAAATCCATTAATTTCTTGCAATTATACTTGAAGTCTAAAATTTCAAAAATGTCCTCAAATAATAAAAATTATTGAAATTGCATTAATAAAAAAAATGTGAGGTGTTACCTTCTTCCTTCCTCAAAGAACTTTCGTCCTCAAAAAATCATTCCTAAAAAAGCTCCGGGTACTGGGCCTTCATCTCATCCTCTCACTCCAAGGTAGCCTCCTTGAACTGGTGATTCTATCACAGGACTTTCACAAATGCAATTTCCCTGTGGCGCAATGTCTTTACCTCTCTGGCAAGAATCTCTACAGGTTTCTCCTCGTAGCTCAAGTTGTCATTCAACTGTAAGGGCTCGAAGTCAACTACATGGGACGGGTCTGTCACATACTTCCTCAGCATCGAAACATGAAAGACATTATGAACTGAAGGCAGTGTTGGGAGTAATCCTAAACGGTAAACTATGGGGCCAACTCGTTTCAAGACCTCGAAAGGTCCAATGAGTCTCAAACTCAACTTTCCTTTCCTGCTAAACCTCAGAATAACTTTCATGGGTGCCACTTTTAAGAACACTTTAACACCAATCTCAAATTCCAGGTTCTTACGTCTCACATCGGCATAGCTCTTCTGTCTACTTTGAGTTTTTTGCATACGAGCCCTGATCTTCTATATTGCCTCATTCGTGGTCTGCAATAATTCAGGTCCTAGCAATTTCCTCTCTCCTGCCTCATCCCAACACACAGGAGACCTGCAACTCTTCCCATAAAGGGCCTCAAATGGTAACATCCCAATAGTGGACTGGTAACGATTATTATAAGCAAACTCCATCAAATGCAAGTGAGCATCCCAACTTCCTGAAAACTCTATGGCACAGCCACACAATATGTCTTCCAATATCTGATTCAATCACTTTGTCTGCCCATCAGTCTGTGGGTGAAAAGCTATACTGAAATCCAACCGGGTCCCCAAAGCTGCCTGAAGACTCTTCCAAAAGTTAGACGTGAAATGAGGGTCTCTGTCTGACAAGATTGACAAAGGCACTCCATGCAATCTCACAACCTTCTTCATGTACAACTATGCCCACTTATTTACTGAAAAAGTGGACTTTCCAGGTATGAAATGTGCTAATTTTGTAAGTTTGTCTACCACAACCCAAATTACCGTGAAACCTTTAACTATCTGTGGCAAACCTACGATGAAGTTCAGAGACACATCCTCCCACTTCCATTCTGGCACACTCAATAGTTGTAACAAGCCTACTGGCTTCTGCCTCGTGGCTTTCACCTGCTGGCACACCAAACACTTACTGACAAACTCCGCAATCTCTTTTTTCATATCATTCCACCAGTAATACGTTTCAAGTTCTGATACATCTTAGTTCTGTCAGGATGCCTCTGACAACAACTCTTTCTTAATATCATTATCTGTTGTCAAGTAGAAACGTCCCTGATAGAAGAGACCACCTTCCGCTGATTGATGCGTAGTGAATTGTGATGCAATTATGGTGTGAGTTTGCGATGATGTATTATGAGGTGAACATGCAAGTTTTCCTAATAAGACCCAAATATAAGCCTCACTAGGTTTCCTGCTAAGTCCAGGGTCGAACACAGGGACTATTGAGTAAATATGCGACAATTACTTTGATTTTCTTACGGTGGTGAAAACAAATGAGTAGGATGGTGTTTTGATTAAGAATATTTCCTATGCGATGGAGTTTGAACAGAGAGTTGATGAAATAGAGAGTTACAATGAGTATGCGATGAAGGGGTTGAGAAGGGGTTTAGCTAACATTTCCTAAGATTACATACAAGTTTTGTGGTCATGCTACACACAAACAACAACACGTCATCTCTCAATGCAAATGCCATAATTCCTATTTCTAGGACGCATGCGATGTATACGAAAATGTTGATAGGACTTATGTCTAAGCCTCTATTCTTGCCTATGCGATGATGAATGTTGCACACATAAGATAAGGTGACCGCATACAATCATATCTTATTTCTAGGGTGCATGTGATGTGTAAATACCGATAGAACTTATGTCTAAGTTTCTATTTCTTGATTATGCGGTTCTAATCTAACTCTCTCAAGCCTAGATTCTAATAAGTTAGTCTAGATTCTATCTTTAAAGGGTGAATGACGCAAACATAAGACAAGATGATCGCATAAAATGTAAATCTTAGTTCATGCTAGCTAAGTACTTCTCAACCCATTCAGAAATTTAGCTATTCATGCGAAGTGTGGAGAGATTGAACATAGATTGAAATGAGATTTTCATTTTCTATAAATAAAATGCTGAATACAAAATAACAAATGGAATTTAGAGATAAGAAGTCTGGTAAGCAATGTCTTACTTCCTATGGCCTTTTACACTGTCGTTTTCACTCCAACTCTACCCAGATGAATATTCTTGCTTTTGCAAGTGTTGGCTCTCTCTCCCTTTGTAGTGCTTTCCGACAGTCTCTCAATCTGTCCGGGAATGATCTCTCGGCTCCTCGTCTCTTTGCTCATTTTTGTCTTCTAAGTATAAGTATGAGTATGTATATGAACAGACTAACGACTTTCTAACTTGTATATTCTATGATATCTCTTGTTAACCTTTTTACAATGGTGGCCTTCAGTATTTATAGAGCTCAAGTGAAGCAGTCTTTCTCTTTAACGATTGCAATGATAGGCGGTCATTAAATCTCCTGCTCTGATGCACTGATTAATAGTCACCAAAATTTGAGTGTACTTGCTACAATGTGGCTTTAACGGCTTGTCAAGTAAATTCGGATTCGACCGTCATCAGCTTTCCGTCCCATCATGATTTATTATGTTGTCACCTTGATGCCCAGTCTTTATGCGGCCACCTTTTTGAGCAACTTCTCATGATCGCATCCGATCGCAATCTTCCAAGCACGCTGACACCTAATTCCTTTGGATCATAATTTTACTTGCGCCAACACATTTTTCCTATACAAAATAAGTAAATTATCTGCTTATATGCGATGGGCGCATGCGATCGCAATCTCTTCAGTTTAGCACTTTTGGACATGATATTGCTTATTTTTACCGTTGCATTCTCTCATTGTTTTACTTATTTGAGCTGTAATAACGTATATTTCTACCCATTATCATACTCCCAAATTTAAAACAATGCTTGTTCTCAAGCATAAACTAAAGATTTTCTTTAAAAAATCAACCGTTTTTACCCTACCTAGACTTCTTGAGGTGCCTTATTCAAATTTCATGAACCAACGCCTTCTTAATTTCTATCCTGGTCTCTTTCTAAAATATTTCTAATCTTTAGGGACCACAAGTTTAACCTTAAAAAAACCTTTACTCGTTTCCAGGACATTGCATGATTTATTTCAAACTTTCTTCAACCGGGGTGTTTCCAAGTGATTTTTACCCTTGTGCGATTTAGATATTCTTTTTGTGATCTTGCGCTGATCCAAGTGTCCAGCCTTCGTTTTGGCTTGCCCCCACAGGTGTCATGCGAGCATCCAACTACGAGCAAGGCACTCTTTCTCAGTCTAAACTCATGCCCATTTCTTTTATTTGGCAGCGGAGTTGCGATCACTTGATTTATGCGTTGATCACGATTCCTATCTTCGTTTTGGCTTGCCCCCATGGGTGTCATGTGGACATCCAACTGTGAGTAGGATTCGATCTCAACGTTAATTTTCTTTTTTTTTTAGATTTAAATTTCTAAAAGTAGCAAGGTTGAAAATAAATACTAGCAGCCTCAAATTTATACATAGAAATGTCTTCATTACTGATAGACTGAAATAACTCATGCGATGCTCTTAGGATGTTTTGTAAAAATCGTTTTGAAGGAAAGCTGGTGGACCACTAACTTTTAGAAATGTTTCATGAATTGACTGTCCGGAAATTAAGTTGACTCTAGTACATGCGGTCAGAAATAAAGGCATGAGTTTCATCATTGAAATCATAATTGGTACAGGGAAGAATGCGTTAACTAAATAAAGTAATCAAAATTCAATGATTGCGTCAAACTAAAGAGGATGCGATAATAAATTTTAGCAATATTAAAATGAGATGTGAGAAGTGCAAAATTTTGAATAAAAGAGTCAAGGAAAGATACAACCCCCAAATTTGCTCTGTTGCCCGCATCATCTGTGATCGCATCCTTGCTTATGGTAGGTCGATTCTTCAATTGCGATGGGCTGATTGAACTGGTCACGTGTTTTTAGGTTATCGCATAGCTCCACCACAATCATTCACTACAATCATTGCTAAATATCAAGAGGGTAAAAAGTATGAAAGACAGAGTTGGAAATTTTAAAGAGTAGTTTGTACAAAAAGTGAGGTAAGTTCATGAAAGAAAGATATAAAAAATGATACTAAAAAAAATTGCGTCCCTGATGAATTTGTGTCACATATCAATGTAGGGACTGCTTGTTTCTTCTTCAATCTGGATTTTTCAAGTCCACGAAGGTTTTCTCTCCTTTTCTTATCCTCTGGGATCTTGATCGCCTCAATCCTAAGCTTCTTCCTATTGATGCTCATCGTGATCTTTCCTTTGTGCACATCAATTCGAGCTTGACCAGTAGATAGAAATGGTTGTCCCAATATGATAGACACTTCTTCATCCGCTTCATGATCTAGAATAATGAAGTCTACGATAGAATGAATTTATCAATTGTGACCAAGACATCCTTCAACTCTCCCTTGGATGTACTAGGGACCTGTCCACAAGCTGGAGAGTCTCCGTCGTAGGCGTCAGTTTTCCCACATTCAATTGTTTCAAGATTGAAAGTGGCATTAAATTTATACTCACCTCAAGATCGCATAGTGTTTGACCGATGTAGACCCCTCCAATTGAGCAGGGTATCGTAAATCTTCCTGGGTCGGGATAGTATAGTATGACTATATATATGGTCTTGTAATGAGAATCTAAAAGATTCATTTGTAAGTGATATATTGCATGCTAGTAAGAGTTGAACTGATTCACTGTGGTTAATTTGATATGAGGATATAAGGCATATATATGTTGTATAGCCAATGTTGAGGTGTAATGTTGTAATACGACATATTTGTGATAATTGTATGTGAAACTGTGATAGTGTCTTTACTGATTAGTTAGATGCCCACAGATATTGTGTTCCTTCGGGATTCCCAGATATTGTGTTTCCTTTGGGATTCACCAGATATGTGTTTCCTTTGGGATTCACAATTTGTGTTCTTTGGGATCACAAATACATTATGTTTCCTTTGGGTTCAAGAAATTGTGTTTCCTTTGGGATTCAATGTCGTTCCTTCGGATTCACCAGATGTATTTCCTTCGGGATTCACAGGTTGTGTTCCTTCGGGACATCAGTGGGTTGTTTCCTTTCAGGATCACCAGGGGTTGGGTTCCTTTGGGATTCCAGAGGTAGTGGGCATACTTAACTACGTAGTAAGAAACAAGTTTTTCATGTATGTATGGTGTCCATGAGACTAGAGCAGTTTTTATTTCACAAAGGTAGGCATCTAGAGGACATAATGCCTAGCCGACCAAGTAGTGGGGTTACTTAATGAGATTTTTATACTCATCCTTTCTCATGTTGTTGTTTAGAAGGTAGAGACGCACCGACGATTGACAAGCGAAATTCGTGATCGAGCCACTGACGCCGTTTATGCTTCTGCTCATGATATTTAGATTTCTTTCTTCCATATTTTTTCAAACTTTCAGTTTTGCTGTTGAAAACTTATTATTACGAATTGTTTCATACTTTTTATTATCATATTGATTTATGGTAACCTATTATTTGTTTTAATATTTGAATTTAATGAAGGGACTTTTGATCTACATATTATTTAGCATTTATTCACTATAAAGGTGTCGTTTAAGTTCATGCATCATGTATTAGTAAACGCCTAACTTAATCTTAGCGGGTCTAGTCGTTACAGTTGGTATCAGAGCCCATGTTTTGGGTTCTGTAGATGACTACTACGTAAGTCTAGATAGTCCCTATGGCCCATAATGGATTCCTCGCCATCGCCAGGGTTGTCGTACTAATGAAAGTTCATGCATATATGAGATTAGTGATGTTAATGTATAGCTGATTTCTGAGAAAGTCCAGAGGTAGATAGCTAATTTATGCATCTGACAGGACATGACACCTAAACCTAGAGCAAGAAAGACTGTTAGATGAGGGAATGCAAGAAGGAGCTGAAGTAGCCAGACTGTCCCGATAAGTCCAAATCAACCTATTACCCAAGTCAATGAGAAGGCAATGGAAGAAAGAAATTAGTGAAGATGTTGCATCCTCCTAATGGAAAAAATTGCAAGAGCTGATCGCTAACAAGATGGCAGGTCAGAATGCCCAAACCAGGCTCAGGAGAACCCGTGCCACATGACAGCTACAGCAACCGACCGTAGGGTAGAGACATGCAGGGCCTGGCTCTTGAGGCTAAACATCTGAAGGATTTCAGAAGTTGACCCTCGCTTCTTTGATGGATCATTGGGGGACCCACCAAACAGAGATGTGGTTGTCATCTATCGAGACGATTTTTCATTTTATGAGGTGCTCAAGGAAAGCACAAGCTCCAATGTGTAGTTTTCATGTTGACTGGCAAGCCGTTAATCTATTGGTATTCAGCAGAGAAAATGATTGATATGGTGGGGAACTTAGCAACTGGGGTAGTTCAAGGAGCGTTTCTATGAAAAGTATTTTTCGACCAACACCCGGTAACACAAGTAGGCAGAATTCTGAATTAGAAATAAGATGTTAATGTCGTGGAGGAGTAGAGCAGGAATTTATAAGTTCCCACTTTTCTCCTAAACTAGTACCAATCGAGGCAGGAGGACGAGAGATTCATTCAAGGTCTGAGGAGCAAACTACGAGGTTTGGTACATGCTTTGAACTTCAAGACGTATGCTGTGGCACTGCGTGCCACCATGAGATTGATGCCGACTCCAGGTGAGAGAAGAGTAAAGGAGGCCGCTCAGGGTTGAGACCTCTACAGTCAGAAAGAAAGGTTGAGCCCAGGGCTCCTGAGCATCACAACAGAGGAACCATAACATAGTGAATGCTCCCGTCGTGGACAAGCAGGCTCTCCAAGTTTGTGACATAAGAGGATAGGCTGATATGTACTTCTTTGGTAGGGACACTGAGGACTACCTAGCCGACTCTGGTCTGTTATCGATGTGGCCAAAAGGGCATATTTCAAAGAAATGCCCAAGAAAGGAAATGCCTGAACTTAAGGCCATCCCGTAAGCTCGTTTCTAGGAGGCCCAAGTCGTCAACAGCAGCAGGTGGAGGTTTTTCTACCACAAGGCGTGAGGCCGAGTCAGCACGTGGTGATAGGTCACGCTTCCCATTTGGGGCACCATGCTTTAGTTTTGTTGACTCGGCTCTTCGCACTCGTTAATATCTTCCGTATTTGTAGGCTTGCCATGTAGAGTAAGAACCTTTGCCCTTTGCACTGTCTATTCCATTCATCAAGAGAGATCATGTTAGCTCAAAAAGATAAAAGCATACCAGGTAGAGATAGCAAATCCAGCATTGGATGTGACCTTGATAATTTCGATATACGTGATTTTGATTTAATATTGGGCATGGATTCGTTAGCTACTAATCATGCCAGCATAGGTTGTCCCATAAGAAGGTCATGCTTTAACCACCCCCCACCGATAGGAGCCAATTTTAAGTTTAAAGGGGTTGGACCGTGGTCTTACCCAAAGTGGTCAGAATAAAGGCTAGTAGAACTGTTTGACTAAGTGACTGGGGCTTTATGGCCAGTGTGGTTGACACTAGAGAGGTTGAAGTCACCTGACTTCAGAGCCAGTAGTGAGAGATTTTCCAGACGTTTTTTCAGAGGATCTTCCGGAACTGCTCCTGCTGCAGGATGTAGGATTGTATCAATACAGCGGAAGCACAAGAATCATCTAAGCACTCAAATTCACTAATTTTGGCATAACTATAAAGCATGATTTTGCATAAAAAAGTGAGTTCAAGACATAACCTTGTAGAATTCTTCAAGCTCCTTCACTAGCTGCTATTCTCAAATATTGTTGTAGACCACTCAAGATCTTTCCCACTATTCTCTTGGGTCTAGATTGAGTTTTGGGACTCAAAACAAGCTTGAATCAGGGTAGAAGGAGAAAAGGTCACTGCAGCAACCTTGTTGAAGAACCCTTTCTCAACCAAATTTTCTCTAAAATTCTATAGATTACATGCTCGATTTTCACTCAATCTTTATTATATTGCAGATCAACATGCAAAGAGAAAGTTTGCATGAGTTACAGCTCATGCTTGGAGAAGACAAGGCTAAGATATTGCTTCATGTTGAGCTATTAGGTGATGGATAATGGAAAAATCCTTTTTTATATTTGTGTTTATTTTGATTTATCTTTTAATTTACTCAAAAAAACAAATTTGATTTATTAATCTATTTGCTTTTAAAATGAAAAAATTAATTAAAATTAAAAATTATTATTAATAAAACTTAATTAATTTAATATCAAATATTAAATTAATTTAACAATCTCAATCTTATATATTTAAATAATATTTAAAAATATATAAATTCGTTCTATTTCCGTTTAATTCTAAAATTAAACATATAATTATATCATATATAATTACTAATTCTAATCCTAATTTGAACTTTCAAATTAATTATCACGCTATTCTAGAGCTAGTTTCATTACGAGCTAATAGGGGGACTCGCGGACCTACAAATCATGCTCCAACGATCCAAGATTAATTGCTAAACTCATAAGACAAATTAATCCCCATTCGTTAACAATGGTCATTCCACTAAAGCCATATTGCACTCCCCTCACTGATATTATATTATGTCCACATGATTTAACCATAATCAGTAAGTACCATTCACAGGTTGTTCGTAATAACGGCAGGGTCAAATATCTGTTTTACCGCCAGAGATTACGTCTTATTCCTCAAGTCCCTACTGATCCTCTAATGAACAATGGCTTGTGACCCAATCACCAAACAAACTCTCTTATCCCAGTGAGAGGTGGGGCCCCTTGTTCAAGACCTGGATTCAGTACTTGGGAGAACAACCTTTTCTCCCCCAAATCGGTATGCGTGAACCCGTCTTGCATCCTAGTCCCCAGCTATCTATCTGGTCTTACTCCCTGAATAAGGAGTCTTATTGGCCAAGCGCAGTTGAGCCAACCGTCAAATATGCAAATCTAAGGGCAATCCCGAATAAACAGGAGTTCATAGTTTAGCTCAGGATTAAGATTGAGTTACCTCGGTCATCTTGGTGAAATAGTCAGTCTTAAATAGTAAACAGCGTTATAAAGTAAGAGTGACTTATTTCTTGGTCCTTATCTTATGCAAACTCATACATGGATGGCGCACTCTAATGTACGTAACATGTATGAATTAGGATCACATCGTATGTAGCACTTACAACTCTTTGTAACAACTACAGAGTAGGCCACATCTAGTGGTGTTACCAGAATAAGGTACCAACTCATTCATGTACCATAGATCATTTTGACTATTTACTCGACTTGATCCATTCTTATGTCTCCGCATAAGTTCAAGTACTCATACAATAATCATAGGTCTTGAGTTTATTGGATTTAACTTTCATAAATTTATGAGATCAATAACAAGTAATTGATAATAGAAATGTTTTATTATTTTACAAACTAACAAGTTTTTAGGACATAAAACCAACACAGAAGAATTATTTGCTATTGAGTTGGAGCCAGGCACAATCCCTATTTCGAAGGCTCCATAAGGATGGACAGTAGAGTTGAGGAAATTGAAGGTTTAATTGCAGGAGTTATTGGACAAGGGCTTCATAAACCCTAGTGTGTCACATAGTTCACCTGTTTTTGTTTGTGAAAAAATAGATGGATCGTTATTGATGTCATTGATTATAGAGCTGAACAAGGTGACCGTCAAGAACAAGTATCCTTCCCCAAGATTGATGACTTGTTCGACCAGTTGCAGGGAGCTACGATGTTCTCAAAGATTAATCTCCGTTAGCTAACCATCAGCTGAGATAAAGGATAGTGACATACCAAGACATATTTCGTTCGAGTATGGCACTATGAGTTCACAGTGATGTCATTCGGTCTATAACGAATGCCTAATAGTGTTCATGGATCTGATAAATCAGGGGTGTTCAAAGATTCCTCGATTCCTTTGTGATGTTTTTATGATGACATTTGGTTTATTCCAAGATAGAGGTCGAACATGAGAGCATTTGCGAAACGTTTTGAAGACGTTGAGGGCCAATAAGCTGTTATCTAGGTTTTCTAAATGTGAGTTTTGGTTGAGGCAGGTGTCCTTCCTAGGCATGTAGTATCGAAGAAAGGTGTCTTTTGTGAATCCTGCAAAGATTGAGGCAGTTAAGAGTTGGCTTCGTCAACCACAGTCAGTTGAGGTATGCAGTTCCTGGGGTTAGCGGCTACTATAGCGATTTGTAAAGGATTTTCTTGCATAGCTGCCTCATTGACTCAGTTGACCGAAAGGGAGCCCTTTCATTTGAAATGAGCTTGTGGGAATAATTTCCAAGATCTCAAGAAGAGGTTGGTTTCAGCCCCAGTTCTTAAGACCAAATGGATCAGGTGGTTTGTCATTTTACAGTATGCTTCAAGAAAGGTTGGGACGCGTACTGATGCAAGCAGGGCAGATTAGTTGCTTACGCTTCACATCAGTTAAAGAAAAACATGAACAGAATTATCCCACACACGACTTGGAATTAGCACAATGATTTCGCTCTCAGATCTAAAGGCATCTATATATGGAGAGAAAACAGATTTTCCACGACCATAAGTGTTTAAAGTACTTTTTCACTTAGAAGGAGTTGAACATGAGCAAAGAAAGTGGTTAGAGCTGGTGAAGGATTATGACTGCGAAATTTTGTACACCCAGGAAAGGCAAATATAGTGGCAATGCCGGAAGTAGAAAGTGGTCATTCAGCAGCCCTCATTACTAGACAGACTCATTTGTGCAGAGGACTAGAGCGGGCATAAATAGGCGTGGCAGTGGTGAAGGTACGACACAGTTAGTGCAATTGTCAATGCGACCGAGTCTAAGGCAGAGAATTATTGATGCGCAACATTGTGACCCTATCTGGATGAGAGAGTTCAAAGGGTGGAGTCAGGCAAAGATGCGAATTCTCAGTTTCAGTGATAACGGGTAGAAATACACGTTATTACATCAAATAAGTAAAATAATGAGAGAATGCGACGGTAAAAATAAGCAATATTATGTCCAAAAGCGCTAAATTGAAGAAGATTATGATTGCCATGCTCCCATCCCATATAAGCAAAATATTTACTTATTTGTGCAAGAAAAATGCGTTGCGCAAGTAAAATTGGCGATCCAGAGGAATTAGGCATCAGCAGCTTATAAGATTGCGATACCGCAAAGTCATGTGATCATATGCGATCATGAGAAGTTGCTAAAAAAGGTGGTCGCATAAAGACTGCGCATCAAGTGACAGCAATAATAAATCCTGATGGGACGGAAAGCGATGACCGTCAATCCGAATTTAGTTGACAAGCATTAAGCCACACTATAGTAAGTACACTCAACTTTCGTGACCATTAATCGGCGCATCATAGCAGAGATTTAATGAACTGTCCAATCTCTGCAATCATTAAAGAGAAAGCCTGCTTCACCTTGAGCTCTATAAGATATCTGAAGACCACCATTGTAAAAGGGTTAACAAGAGATATCATAGAATATACAAGTTAGAGAGCCGATAGTCTGTTCACATACATATTCATACTTATACTTAGAAGACAAAACGAGCAAGGAGACGAGGAGCCCGAGAGATCATTCTCAGACAGATCAGAGACTGCCAAAGCGCTACGAAGGGAGAGAGGCCAACACTTGCAAAAGCAAGAATATTCATCTGGGCAGAGTTGATGAAAACGAACAGTGTAAAAGGCCACAGAAAGCAAAACATTGCTTACCGGGCTTCTTATCTTCTAAATTCCATTTGTTATTTTGTATTCAGCATTTATTTTAAGAAAAATGGAAAATCTCATTTCAATATATGTTCAAATCTCCTCCACACTTCGCATGAGTAGCTAAATTTCTGAATGAGTTGAGAAGTACTTAGCTAGCATGACTAAGATTTACATTTTTATGCGATCATCTTGTCTCATGTTTACGTCATCACCCTTTAGAGATACTTGAAAGAGTAGTATAAAGATAGAAGATAGACTTGAGAAAATCAGTTAGAATCTAGGCTTGAGAGAGTTAGATTAGAACCGTATAAGCAGAAATAAAAAACTTAGACATAAGTTCTATCGCCATCTACACATCGTATTCACCCAGAAATAGGATTATGGTTGTATGCGTCACCTTCTCTATGTGTGCTCAATTACATCGGATAGGAAAGAATATGAGGCTTAAATATAAATCTATCGACATTTTCATATACATCACATGCATCTAGAAATAGGAATTAGGCATTTGCATTGAGAGATGAACGTGCGTTGTTTGTGTGTAGCATGATCGCATAACTTGTACGTAATCTTAAGAAGTTAGCTAAACCCCTTCTCAACCCCTTCATCACATACTCATTGTACTCTCGATTTCATCAAACTCTCTGTTCAACTCATCGCAAAGGAAATTTCTTAATCAAAACACATCCTACTCATTTGTTTTCACCCCACCGCGAGAAATCAAAGTAACTATCGCATATTTACTCAGTAGTCCTGTGTTCGATCCCTAGACTTACTAGGAAACCTAATAGGCTTATACTTGAGTCTTATAGGAAAAACTTTCATGTTCACATATAATTCATATCGCAATCTCACACCATAATTGCATCACAATTCACTATGCATCAAGTTTTTGGGCGTCGTGTAGGGGACTAGCGCAGTATATATTACGCTAACAGTTAAACCTTTTGATTTCTTTGCAACTTCGACTCTATGCACTGCCACTGCTCTTTGGTAAGGAAGAAGTAGGCGTCGCATAAGTGAAGCACACCGCTCTTAATACCCAACTATGACCCAGGATCGAAAGAACATTCCGAAGAAGACAAAGAAACAACCGCCAACAATAACAAGAAGAAATCCCAGAATGGCGGAACAAATGAAGAAAGAGCCGCAAATGCGAACAACATCATGGAAAAACCCAATTCTTCTGGCGAACGAACGCAATAGACCCATTAGGGACTATGCGTCACCTAACCTATATGAATTTCTCCCTAGGAATCATGAGCCAGCTTTGGATGATCGAGGTTTGAATGAAGCCGATTATGTTACAATGATTCCAGACAACCAGACAGTTTGGTGGAAGGCGGGGCGAGGATCTGCACGCCCATCTCGAAGTTTTATTGAAATTTGTAACACACCTTTGTGTTCCCAAATATCTCTACTGAAAGAAGTTCGACTCACGCTGTTCCAATTTCGTTATAACAATCAAGTAAGGAAATGAGCATCCCTCAACCAGGGGAGATAATTCGTGGGAACAAGTTGTCGAGAAGTTCATGAAGAAATACTTCCCTCACTACAAAGAATGCAAGAAGAAGGAAGTTAATTACGAATTTGAACAGGAAATAGACGAATTCGCTCAGCGACGCATGGGCAAGGTTATAGAGATTGGTACAGATTGTCCGCACAACGGATTACTAGACTGTCTCAAGATGGAAATATTTTACCATGGCTGAATCCTGCTTTGTAGACAACTGCCAATGCGGCCAGCAGTGGTGGTCTGCTTGATAAAACTTATGATGAGGCGAAGAATATCCTTGATCGTATATCAAGAGAATCATTGAAGATTGGTAGGAAAGCGATCAACGAGTAAAACTTCGAGAAGTAACGCAAACAATTGGCCATTGCATCTCTAACATAATCAAATGAATGTGATGATCAATCTGTTACAGGGCAATCGCAATCAACAACTCTTGGAATGCAAAGAGGGCAGGTCAAGCAATTGAACAGACGAGCACCAGTTGTGCTACTTGTGGTGAATCGAATCCTATTGAAGAATGTCCAAGAAACCCATAGTTAGTATACTTCGTAAAGAAAACCCTTTCTCTAATACTATATACCCCAATTTCGCTTGAAAAAATGACCACAACAAAGTTACAACATATGGTGCAAAATGAGGGACCGCCAGGATTTTTCCAACGAACTAACGGTCAACCGCAACATCAAGCCAACATCTCGCAAGCACACCATCATCCTCCCTGGAGAACTATTAAAGCAGTACATTGAGAAGAATGAATGGTCCTCCAGAATCAGGCGACTTCCATCCGCAATCTAAGAAATCCAAATAGAACAGATTCCAGAAGAGCTGAAAAATAGACTACAAGGGACGCTGCTGAGTTCTCAACTGAGCTCCCTCACAACCCGGGAACACAGGGAAAAAAGGATTCCTAACAGTCTCCTTGCTGAATGCGATGGAATCCAAGAACCACTTGAACAAGATTAAATCAGAAGAGCCAGAACGATGAAACGGAAGTTGCATCCACCTCTAAGCCTCTAGAACACGAAACAGAGAAGGTACTACTACCACCATTCCGCAAAGACTAAGAAAGAAGCAGAATGATGAAGGAAAGATCGCTACGTGTGGCATTAACGCAAAATATAAACATCTAATAATCCCAACCAAAGATCG
>NC_052349.1:61352503-61390340 GCF_009727055.1 Benincasa hispida
GGTCATTTTTCAAGCGAAATTGGGGTTATATGTATTAGAGAAAGGGTTATTCTTTACGAAGTATACTAACTATGGGTTTCTTGGACATTCTTCAATAGGATGCGATTCACCACAAGTAGCACAACTGGTGCTCGTCTGTTCAATTGCATTGACCTGCCCTCTTTGCATTCCAAGGTTGTTGATTGCGATGCCCTGTAACAGATTGATCATCACATTCATTTGATTATGTAGAGATGCAATGGCCCAATTGTTTGCGTTACCTTCTCGAAGTTTTACTCGTTGATCGCTTTCCTACCAATCTTCATGATTCTTTGATATACGATCAAGGATATTCTTCGCCTCATCATAAGTTTTATCAAGCAGACCACCAACTGCGGCCGCATTGGCAGTTGTCTACAAAGCAGGATTCAAGCCATGGTAAAATATTTCCATCTTGAGACAGTCTAGTAATCCGTTGTGCGGACAATCTCGTACCAATCTCTTAAACCTTGCCCATGCGTCGCTGAGCGAATCGTCTATTTCCTGTTCAAAATTCGTAATTAACTTCCTTCTTCTTGCATTCTTTGTAGGAGGGAAGTATTTCTTCATGAACTTCTCGACAACTTGTTCCCACGAAGTTATCTCCCCTGGTTTGAGGGAATATGCTCATTTCCTTACTTGATTGTATAACGAAAATTGGAACAGCGTGAGTCGAACTTCTTCAGTAGAGATATTTGGGAACACAAAGGTGTTACAAATTTCAATAAAACTTCAGAGATGGGCGTGCAGATCCTCGCCCCGCCTTCCACCAAACTGTCTGGTTGTCTGGATCATTTGTAACATAATCGGCTTCATCTCAAACCTCGATCCATCCAAAGCTGGCCTCATGATTCCTAGGGAGAAATCATATAGGTTAGGTGACGCATAGTCCCTAATGGGTCTATTGCGTTCGTTCGCCAGAAGAATTGGGTTTTCCATGATGTTGTTCGCATTTGCGGCTCTTTCTTCCATTTGTTCCGCCATTCTGGGATTTCTTTCTTGTTATTGTTGGCGGTTGTTTCTTTGTCTTCTTCGGAATGTTCTTTCGATCTCTGGGTCATAGTTGGGATTAGGAGCGTGTGCTTCACTTATGCGACGCCTACTTCTTCCCTTACCAAAGGAGTGGCAGTGCATAGAGGTCGAAAGTTGCAAAGAAAATCAAAAGGTTTACTGTTAGCGTAATATATACTGCCGTAGTCCCCTACAACGACGCCAAAAACTTGATGCATAGTGAATTGTGATGCAATTATGGTGTGAGATTGCGATGATGAATTATATGGTGAACATGAAAGTTTTCCTAATAAGACTCAAGTATAAGCCTCATTAGGTTTCCTAGTAAGTCTAGGGTCGAACACAGGGACTACTGAGTAAATATGCGATAGTTACTTTGATTCTCTCGCGGTGGTGAAAACAAATGAGTAGGATGGTGTTTTGATTAAGAATATTTCCTATGCGATGGAGTTTGAACAGAGAGTTGATGAAATCGAGAGTTACAATGAGTATGTGATGAAGGGGTTGAGAAGGGGTTTAGCTAACACTTCTTAAGATTACGTACAAGTTATGCGATCATGCTACACACAAACAACAGCACGTCATCTCTCAATGCAAATGCCATAATTCCTATTTCTAGGATGCATGTGATGTATATGAAAATGTCGATAGGACTTATATTTAAGCCTCTATTCTTTCCTATCCGATGTAAATGTTGCACACATAAGAGAAGGTGACCGCATACAACCATATCCTATTTCTAGGGTGCATACGATGTGTAGATGGCGATAGAACTTATGTCTAAGTTTTTATTTCTTGCTTATACGGTTCTAATCTAACTCTCTCAAGCCTAGATTCTAATCTGACTTTCTCAAGTCTAGATTCTATCTTTATACTACTCTTTCAAGTATCTCTAAAGGGTGAATGACGTAAACATGAGACAAGATGATCGCATAAAATGTAAATCTTAGGTCATGCTAGCTAAGTACTTCTCAACTCATTCAGAAATTTAGCTACTCATGCGAAGTGTGGAGAGATTGAACATATATTGAAATGAGATTTCCATTTTCTATAAATAAAATGCTGAATACAAAATAACAAATGGAATTTAGAGATAAGAAGCCCGGTAAGCAATGTTTTGCTTTCTGTGGCCTTTTACACTGTCGTTTTCATTCCAACTCTGCCCAGATGAATATTCTTGCTTTTGCAAGTGTTGGCCCTCTCTCCCTTCGTAGCGCTTTCTGGCAGTCTCTTGATCTGTCTGAGAATGATCTCTCGGCTCCTCGTCTCCTTGCTCGTTTTTGTCTTCTAAGTATAAGTATGAATATGTATGTGAACAGACTATCGGCTCTCTAACTTGTATATTCTATGATATCTCTTGTTAACCCTTTTACAATGGTGGTCTTCAGTATTTATAGAGCTCAAGGTGAAGCAGCTTTTCTCTTTAATGATTGCAGAGATGGACAGTCATTAAATCTCCTGCTATGATGCGCCGATTAATGGTCACCGAAAGTTGAGTGTACTTACTATAGTGTGGCTTTAATGGCTTGTCAACTAAATTCGGATTTGACGGTCATCAGCTTTCCGTCCCATCAGGATTTATTATGCTGTCACCTTGATGCGCAGTCTTTATGCGACCACCTTTTTTAGCAACTTCTCATGATCGCATATGATCACATGACTTTGCGATCGCAATCTTCTAAGCATGCTGATGCCTAATTCCTCTGGATCGCAATTTTACTTGCGCCAACGCATTTTTCTTGCACAAAATAAGTAAATTATTTGCTTATATGGGATGGGAGCATGCAATCATAATCTCTTCAATTTAGCGCTTTTGGACATAATATTGCTTATTTTTACCGTCGCATTCTCTCATTATTTTACTTATTTGAGCTGTAATAACGTGTATTTCTACCCGTTATCACTGAAACTGAGAATTCGCCATCTTTGCCTGACTCCACCCTATGAACTCTCTCATCCAGATAAGGGTCACAATGTTGCGCATCAATAATTCTCTGCCTTAGACTCGGTCGCATTGACAATTGCACTAACTGTGTCGTGACCTTCACCACTGCCACGCTATTTATGCCCGCTCTAGCTCCTTGCACAAATGAGTCTGTCTAGTAATGAGGGCTGCTGAATGAACCACCTTTCTACTTCCGGCATCTGCCACTATATTTGCCTTTCCTGGGTGGTACAAAATTTCGCAGTCATAATCCTTCACCAGCTCTAACCACTTTCTTTGCCTCATGTTCAACTCCTTCTAAGTGAAAAAGTACTTTAAACACTTATGGTCGGTGAAAATCTGTATCTTCTCTCCATATAAGTAATGCCTTTAGATCTTGAGAGCGAAAATCATTGATGCTAATTCCAAGTCGTGTGTGGGATAATTCTGTTCATGTTTCTTTAACTGATGTGAAGCGTAAGCAACTACTCTGCCCTGCTGCATCAGTACGCGTCCCAACCCTTTCTTGGACGCATCACTGTAAATGACAAAACCACCTGATCCATCTGGTACTATAAGAACTGGGGCTGAAACCAACCTCTTCTTGAGATCTTGGAAATTATTCCCACAAGCCTCATTCAAAATGAAAGGGGCTCCCTTTCGGGTCAACTGAGTCAATGAGGCAGCTATGCAAGAAAAGTCCTTTACAAATCGTCTATAGTAGCCGGCTAACCCCAGGAAACTGCATACCTCACTGACTGTGGTTGGACGAGCCCAACTCTTAACTGCCTCAATCTTTGCAGGATTCACAAAGACACCTTTCTTCGATACTACATGCCCTAGGAAGGACACCTGCCTCAACCAAAACTCACATTTAGAAAACCTAGTATACAGCTTATTGGCCCTCAACGTCTTCAAAACGTTTCGCAAATGCTCCTCATGTTCGACCTCTATCTTGGAATAAACCAAGATGTCATCAATAAAAACAATCACAAAGGAATCGAGGAATTCCTTGAACACCCTATTTATCAGATCCATGAACACTGTTAGGGCATTCGTTAGACCGAATGACATCACTGTGAACTCATAGTGCCCATACCTCGAACGAAAAGTTGTCTTGGGTATGTCACTATCCTTTATTCTCAGCTGATGGTATGCTAACCGGAGATTAATCTTTGAGAACATCGTAGCTCCCTGCAACTGGTCGAACAAGTCATCAATCTTGGGGAAGGGATACTTGTTCTTGACGGTCACCTTGTTCAGCTCTATAATCAATGCACATCATAACGATCCATCCTTTTTTTTCACAAACAAAACAGGTGAACCTTATGGTGACACACTAGGGTTTATGAAGCCCTTGTCCAATAACTCCTGCAATTAAACCTTCAATTTCCTCAACTCTACTGGTGCCATCCTTTATGGAGCCTTCGAAATAGGGATTGTGCCTGGCTCCAACTCAATAGCAAAATAATTCTTCTGTGTTGGGTTTTATGTCCTAAAAACTTGTAGTTTGTAAAATAATAAACATTTTCTATTATCAATATACTTGTTATTGATCTCATAAATTGTATGAAAGTCTAAATCCAATAAACTAAGACCTATGATTATTGTATGAGTACTTGAACTTTATGCGGAGACATAAGAATGGATCAAGTTCGAGTAAATAGTCAAAATGATCTATGGTACATGAATGAGGTTGGGTACCTTATTCTGGTAACACCACTAGATGTGGCCTACTCTGTAGTTGTTACAAAGAGTTGTAAAGTGCTACATACGATGTGATCCTAATTCATACATGTTACGACATGAGGAGTGGGCCATCCTATGTAATGAGTTTGCATAAGATAAGGACCAAGAAATAAGTCACTCTTACTTTATAACGCTGTTTACTATTTAAGACTGACTATTTCACCAAGATGACCGAGGTAACTCAATCTTAATCCTGAGCTAACTATGAACTCCTGTTTATTCGGGATTGCCCTTAGATTTGCATATTTGACGGTTGGCTCAACTGCGCTGGCTCAATAAGACTCCTATTTCAGGGGTAAGACCAGATAGATAGCTGGGGACATAGGATGCAAGACGGAGTTCACGCCTACCCGATTTGGGGAGAGAAAGGTTGTTCTCTCAAGTACTGAATCCAGGTCTTGAACAAGGGGCCCCACCTCTCACTGGGATAAGAGAGTTTGGTTTGGTGATTGGATCACAAGCCAGTTGTTCATTAGAGGATCAGTAGGGACTTGAGGAATAAGACGTAATCTCGGGGGTAAAACAGATATTTGACCCTGCCGTTATTACGAACAACCTGTGAAGGGTCGACTTACTGATTATGGTTAAATCATGTGGACATAATATATCTATAGTGAGGGGAGTGCAATTATGGGCTTTAGTGGAATGACCCATTAGTTAACGAATGGGGATTAATTTGGTCTAATGAGTTTAGCCAATTAATCTTGGATCGTTGGAGCCCATGATTTGTAGGTCCGCGAGGTCCCCCTATTAGCTCGTAATGAACTAGCTCTAGAATAGCGTGATAAGTTAATTTGAAACGTTCAAATTAGGATTAAGGGAATTAGTAATTATATATGATATAATTATATGTTTAATTTTAGAATTAAACGGAATAGGAGAATTTATATATTTTTAAATATTATTTAAATATATAAAGATGGATATGTGTTAAAATTAATTTAATATTTGATATTAAATTAATTAAGTTTTATTTAATAATTAATTTATTAATTTAATTAATTTTTTCATTTTAAAAGCAAAATAGATTTAATAAAATCAAAATTTGATTTTTTGAGATAAAATTGAAAAGATAAATCAAATAAAACACAAAATATAAAAAAGGATTTTTCCATTATCCATCACCTAAGTAGCTCACACATGAAGCAATATCTTAGCCTTGTCTTCTCCAAGCATGAGCTGTAACTCATGCAACTCTTCTCTTTGCATGTTGATCTGCAATATAATGAAAAGATTAGAGTGAAAATCGAGCATGTAATCTATAGAGAATTTTAGAGAAAATTTGGGTTGAAGAAAGGGTTCTTCAACAAGGTTGCTGCAGTGAGCTTTTCTCCTTCTACCCTTGATTCAAGCTTGTTTTGAGTCCCAAAACTCAATCTAGAGCACCAAGAGAATAGTGGGAAAGATCTTGAGGTGGTCTACAACAATATTTGGAGAAGATAGCAGCTAGTGAAGGAGCTTTGAAGAAATTCTACAAGACGTATGTCTTGAAACTCACTTTTTTATGCAAAATCATGCTTTATATTATGCCAAAATTAGTGAATTTGAGTGCTTAGATGATTCTTGTGCTTCCGCTGCTATTGATACAATCCTACATCCTGCAGCAGGAGCAGTTCCGGAAGATCCTCTGAGAAAACGTCTGGAAAATCTCTCACTACTGGCTCTGAAGTCAAGGTGACTTCAACCTCTCTAGTGTCAACCACACTGGCCATAAAGCCCCAGGCTCCTTAGTCAAACAGTCTACTAGCCTTTAATTCTGAAACCACTTTGGGTAAGACCACGGTCTCAACCCCTTTAAACTTAAAATTGGCTCCTATCGGTGGGGGGGTGGTTAAAGATGACCTTCTTATGGGAGCAACCTATGCTGGCATGATTAGTAGCTAACGAATCCATGCCCAATATTAAATCAAAATCACGTATATCGAAAATTATCAAGGTCACATCCAATGCGTGATTTGCTATCTCTACCTGGTATGCTTTTATCTTTTTTGTAGCTAACATGATCTCTCTTGATGAAGTGGAAATAGACAGTGCAAAGGGCAAAGGTTCTTACTCTAACATGGCAAGCCTTACAAATACGGAAGATATAAACGAGTGCGAAGAGCCAGAGTCAAACAAAACTAAAGCATGGTGCCCCAAAATGGGAAGCGTACCTATCACCACCGTGCCTGACTCGGCCTCACGCCGTGTGGTAGAAAACACCCTACCCTGCTGCTGTTGACGACTTGGGCCTCCCTGAAACGAGCTTACGGGATGGCCTCTAAGTTCAGGCATGTTCCTTCTTGGGCATTTCTTTGACATATGCCCCTTTTGGCCACATCGATAACAGACCCCAGAGTCGGCTAGGTAACGTCCTCAGTGTCGCCTACCAAAAGAAGTACATATCAGCCTATCCTCCTTGATAGTCACAACTTGGGAGCCCTGCTGTCCCACGGACGGGGAGCATTCACTATGTTATGGTTCCTCTGTTGATGCTCAGGAGCCCTGGGCTCAACCTTTCTTTTCTGACCTGTAGAGGTCTCAACCCTGAGCGGCCTCCTTTACTCTTCTCTCACCTGGGAGTCGGCATCAATCTTCATGGTGGCACGCAGTGCCACAGCATACGTCTTGAAGTTCAAAGCATGTACCAAACCTCGTAGTTTGCTCCTCAGACCTTGAATGAATCTCTCTGTCCTCGCTGCCTCGATGGCTACTAGTTTAGGAGAAAAGTGGGACAACTTATCAAATTCCTGCTCATACTCCTCCACCGACATAACATCTTATTTCTAATTCAAGAATTCTGCCTACTTGTTGTACCGGGTGTTGGTCGAAAAATACTTTTCATAGAAACGCTCCTTGAACTACCCCCAGGTTGCAAGTTCCCCACCAATATCAATCATTTTCTCTGCTGAATACCACTAGATTACTGCGTTGCCAGTCAACATGAAAACTACACATTGGAGCTTGTGCTCTTCCGAGCACCTCATAAAATGAAAAATCGTCTCGATAGATGACAACCACATCTCTGCTTTGGTGGGGTCCCCCAATGATCCATCAAAGAAGCGAGGGTCAAACTTCCTGAAATCCTTCAGATGTTTAGCCTCAAGAGACAGGCCCTGCATGTCTCTACCCTGAGCCTGGTTTTGGGCATTCTGACCTGCCATCTTGTTACGGATCAGCTCTTGCAATTTTTCCATTAGGGAGGATGCAACATCTTCACTAATTCTTTCTTCCATTGCCTTCTCATCGACTTGGGTCATAGGTGGATTTGGACTTATCGGGACAGTCTGGCTACTCTCAGCTCCCTCTTCTTGCATCCCTCATCTAACAGTCTTTCTTGCTCTAGGTTTAGGTGTTCATGTCCTGTCATGAATGCATAAATTAGCTATCTACCTCTGGATCTTTCTCAGAAATCATGCTATTAAAACATTACATCACTAATCTCATATATGCACTGAAAACTTTCATTAGTACGACATACCTGGCGATGACGAGGAATCCATTACTGGGCCATAGGGACTATCTAGACTTACGTAGTAAGTCAATCTACAGAACCCAAAACATGTGGCTCTGATACCAACTGTAACGACTAGACCCGCTAAGACTTAAGTTTAGGTCGTTACTAAATACATGCATGCATGGAACTTAAAACGACACCCTTTTATAGTGAAATAAATGCTAAATAAATAAGGTAAGATCAAAAGTCCTTCATTAAATTCAAATATTAAAACAAATAATAGGTTACCCATAAATCATAAATGATAATAATAAGTATGAAAACAATTCGTAATAATAAGTTTTCAAACAGCAAAACTGAAAGTTGAAAAAATCATGGAAAGAAATCTAAATATCATGAGCAGAAGCATAAAACTGTGCCAGTGGCTCGATCACGAATTTCGCTTGTCAATCGTCGGTGCGTCTCTACCTTTACCTAAACAACAACATGAGAAAGGATGAGTATAAAATACTCATTAAGTAACCCCACTACTTGGGTCGGGCTAGGCATTTATGTCCTCTAGATGCCTACCTTTGGTGGACATAAAAACTGCTTCAGTCCTCATGGGACACATACATACATGAAAAACTTGTTTCTATCCTACTGTAGTTAAGTATGCCCACTACCTCTGGTGAATCCCAAAGGAAACCCAACCCCTGGTGGAATCCTTGAAGGAAACAAAACCCCTGGTGAATCCCGAAGGAAACACAACCCCTGGTGAATCCCGAAAGAAATACAATCTGCTGAATCCCGAAGGAAACACGATCTGGTGAATCCCAAAGGAAACACAATTTCGTGAACCCCAAAGGAAACATAATATTTGGTGAATCCCAAAGGAAACACAATATCTGGTGAATCCCAAAGGAAACACAATATCTGGTGAATCCCAAAGGAAACACAATATCTGGTGAATCCCGAAGGAAACACAATATCTAGTGGGCATCTAACTAATCAGTAAAGACACTATCACAGTTTCAACATCACAATTATCACAATATGGTTCTATAACATACATATACACCTCAACATCATGGCTATACAACATGCATATATGCCTTAATATCCTCATATCAAATTTAACCACAGTGAATCAAGTATCACCTCTTACTAGCATGCAAGTATCTACTATACAAATGAATCTTTTAGATTCTCATACAAGAACATATATCAGTCATACTATACTATCCATCTATCATGCTATCGTTATGTCATAATATTCATCCATCATGCTGGCATATATCTAGTGTCTAGCCCGTGGGCAGTTCTAGTAGTAAAATTACTTACCTCAAAGTCAAATTTCGATATTAATCCAAACTAATGATCTCCAACAAAATAAATCTTGAATTAAGTCCCCTAATACAAACATAATACTAAATTTCAATCTTTGGAACTAAGACCCAAACATACAAATTTAGTCCAACAATCACCACTTAACTTACCCAAACGAAACTTGATCAACAAACACTCACAAGATTTCGACTCCAAAATCTCCTCTTAGCAGATTTTAAAACCCAATGGATGACGACTTGGAACCCTCAAAATACTTAAAATTAAACCATCATTTAGTCCAATAATCAATAGGTGCCCAAAAACCAATAACAAGGATCACAACGCTTACCAAACTACTTTCCGAATGAACTCAAATCTGTCGGGCAGCATGTTGCGCATTCTGAAGTACTCCAATCTTGGATCTAAATTCCAAATATAATCGGCATCAACCAAAAAGAAATCCAAAATTTAATGGGCAAAAAAAAACCTTCCAAAACTTAACCTCTCTTACCCAAATCTAAGAGTCTGACGAAGACCAAAGCGGACTCGACGTGGTAGGGACGATGGCAACTAGCATAGGTGCGGCTGCGGCGACGGACGTGCGGCTAAAATGGCGGACGCATGATTGGAGGGGATCTGGACGAGTGATTCGGTTGGATGGAGGCTCATGGCAGTCACTCGGAATCCGATCCAAGTGCGTTCGGCTTCAGTGCTCAGGTGGCTCGCGACGGCGGCGGGATGGCTACTTGTGGCTCACGGACAGAATGATCGGCTGAAAGGGCAATGCGCTGGCGTTCGGCTTCAGATCCGGCGAGTCTAGTGAATGACGGTGAATGGCGCGTCAAGGTCGGCGACTGCTCGTCGGCGTTGGGCTCGGTGGCAAGGGTTTTCACGAGGGGGGAGGGGCACGCAGCGTGAAGAAGAAGGAGAAGTGTAAATTTGTTTTTATAAACATAAATAATAATAATAATAATAATAATAATAATAATAATAATAACAACTAAAAGGGAAATAAAATAAACTTTATTTTATTCTTTTCCTTATTCCACTTTATTTTATTAACTTCCTTTATTTCCCAAAAATGAAATTAATTCCTGCCATTAATTTTCAAATTGGATAATTTCAACGTCAAATCCATTAATTTCCCGCGATTACAATTGAAGTCCAAAATTCCAAAAATGCTCTCAAATAATAAAAATTACTTAAATTACATTAATAAAAAAAATGTGAGGTGTTATAGTTTGGATCGTGAGATTCCTAAGTTGCACCTGCTGATTTGCTTTATGCGGCTCTTGTTAGTCGTTAAACAATGGCTATCCCCTCGAAGGGTTGTAACAACTCAAACTCCAGAAATGGACAGGATTTCTTAGGTCCATTCCCAACCTTGACTCTCCATTTCGATAGCATCGTTGGGGCCGATCTCTGAGGTCTGAAAATGAGGGTTACACTTACAGTATTACTAAAGTATTAGTAATTTCTGACCGAAAACGATAACTGAACGACTATAGGAATAAGAGTTATTCTGGAGATAGTGTTTCGTCAAAATTTTTTTCCTCTAGTGAATGAGTATTTTACTACCCCTCGGTAGAACGTATTCTAACTCACTATATTATAGTTGCAAATAAATAATGGTTATGGGTATATTATTACTTGTTTTACTAAAAAATTGACTTTGGATTTAGTTGCAACTAATTAGAATTTGTTTAAATTTTTCAGCATGTCAAATTCTTTTAGAATACTCGTTTCTGATTTATGAAACGGTAAAATCAAATCAACAAACAAATTTCTAGTAGTTGATAATTCCAAAAGAGTTTTAACAGAGGATTGTCCTCGATCTCCCAACTGATCTAAAGTTTTGAACTCAATAGATGAGAATGTAAAATTCGAACAACAAAATAAATATGATTTACTTGTTATCGAAGCATGTTTAGTAGAAAACGATAAAACCTGGATAATTGATTTAGGTACCGCTAATCATGTCTGTATTTTTCCACAGGAAACAAGTTTCTCACAAGACAACTTAGCTAATCCATTTACGAAGGCCCTCTTGGCTAAAGTATTCGAGGGTCACCTAGTAGGACTAGGTTAATAAGATATTTGTCACTAGGGCAACTGGGAGAATTTATGGGTCATCGGATGCCCTAGTTTATTTTATTTATACCTTTTATTCTCTCAGTATAACTCAACATTGTATATATTTTTGGGTTGTATGTCCTAAAATGCGCAGTTTGTAAAATTAAAAATATTCTATTATAAATAAAGATGTTATTCAACATTTCTTCAATAAAGTTGTTATTGAATCTATTAATTGTGTTCATAAAGTCTTAAATCCAATAAACTAAGATCCATGGTTATTATATGAATACTGAACTTTATGTAGAGACATAAAAATGGATCAAGTTCGAGTAAATAGCCAAAACGGTCTATAGTATATGATTAATATTGGGTACCTTATTCTGGTAACACTATTGGATGTGGCCTACTCTATAGCTATTACAAGTTGTTGTAAAGATACTACAAACGAACTGATCCAGATTCGTTCATGTATTGACATAAGAAGTGGGGGCGTCCTATACAATAAGTTTGCATAAGATAAAACCATGAAATACGTCACTCTTACTATATAACGTTGTTCACTGCTTAAGACTGATTATTTCGCTTAGATGACCTAGGTAACTCGATCTTAATCTTGAGCTAACTATGAACTCCTGTTTATTAAGATTATCCTTAGATTTGCATGAGTGAGGGTTGGCTCAACAACGCTGGCTCAATAAGCCTCTCATTTCAGGAGTAAGACTGGGTAGATAGCTGGGGACATAGGGTGCAAGATGGAATTCACACCTACCCGATTTAGGAATAGAACAAAAGGTTGTTCTCTTCAGTACTGTATCCAAGTCTTGAACAAGGGGTTCCACCCTCTCACTGGCCTGAGAGGGATTCGGTTTGGTGATTAGATCATAAATCAATTGTTCATTAGAGGATCAGTTGAAACTTAAGGAACAAGACGTAATATTGTGGGTAAAACAACATATTGACCCAGCTCTTATTACGAACAACCTGTGAAGGGTCGACTTACTGGTTATGTTTATATCATGTGGACACAAATATATCTATAGTGGGGAGAGTCCAACTATTGAGTTATAGTGGTGTGACTCGATAGTTAACGAATACTGATTAATATGGTCTAAAGAGTTTTAGCCATTTAATCTTAATCCTTAGAGCTCATGATCTGTAGGTCCATAGGTCCCTCTACTAACTCGTAAAACATGAATATCTTGAATTATTAAATTGAGTGAATTTGGAATGATATCAATTTGAATTGTTCAAATCGAATTTCAATTTGAAAATGTTCAAATTGAAATTAGGGTTTTGAGTTTGAATAAATTCAAAATCAAATTGGGGTTTATTTAATTATATTTGATATAATTAATGTTTAATTTGTTGAAATTAAATGAAATTAGAGAGTTTATAATGTTTAAATATTGATTTAAATATTAATTACATGAATAAGATTCATGTTGAAAATTAGATTTGTTATTAATTTGATATTTCATAGTAAATTAATTAATTAATTAAATATGTTTAATTAATTAAAAATCAGATTACTTTCAATTTTAAAATTCAATTTGAGAAATTGAATATTGAAATGTTGAATTTGATTAATTGGGAATTAATCAAATTGAATTTAATTAATTTGGAATTAATTAGATTTTTGGAAATTAAGGAAATCGAAAATTTGAGAAAGTGGGTTTTTCCCAATTTTCTCAAGCATGAGGTGTGTTCCTCATGTAATCACACAATTCCCACTTCAATTGTTGAAGCAACTGCTGGCCAATTCCATTGATGAAGTGCTTGCATGCTGAAGGTTAATAAAACATTGAGAATTATAAGAAGGAATGATGGATTCAGCTGGAAAATAGTTTTATGTGACTTCTTCCTCCTCCTCTTCAAACTCACAAAGAACACCTTCACAAATTCACTCAAATATGAGTTTCACCACTCAAATTCAAGGTTGAGAATAGTAGAGATCTCTTGGTGGTTCACATAGAGTGGATTAACGTGAAGAACAACTTGGAATTGGAAGAAATCATCAAAGGTATGTTCATCTTGAAATCCACTTCTGAAAATGCGTTTTAGCTTGCTTTAGAACTCAAACCAAATGTAATTAGAGTGCTTATTTATTCTATTTACTTCTGTTGCATGCTTGTGTATTCCATCAGTTAGGTTGTTGTTCGAGCTTTATAAATATTGTTTGTTTTGGGTCAGGTAGAACTAACGACACCTACTTAGCTTCAGACAAAAGCAGTAAAAGTTTTTCACCTAGCTTCCTCCAAGAAGGGCAAATTTTTAATGTCGATTGCTTGACGTGACGTATTCTCTATCAAGGTACAAAGAAATTCTCGTATTTTTATGGTCCCTTCTTGGAGGAGTCAATATAAGCCTGGCAAGGCTATAACGTTCTTCATCTTCTAAAGAGAACCAGACAGGTCGAATTTGTATTTTTTAAAAAAAGGAAAAAAAGAAAAAAGAAAGAATGAAAAGACTCGAATGACTCAATAGATTCGAAACAAACAAAAGACTCATCAGACTCATGAGAATTAGAGGAGCAAAACTCGAATATATACGAAATACTAGGAGTTATAACAGGGCGAGGACTATCGATCTCTAACTCTATCACTTGTATGTCATCCGGTTTAGGCTCAGGATCCTCCTTAGCCTCATAAACTAGCAAGCAGAGAGTGGCATCCTCATGATCACTGGAGTAGTAGCACTACACAAGGAACTCTGCCTCCGAGGTACAGACGATGGATTTCTCTAGCACGCTCTCCACTGCACGACCTCTATCAACTAGGCAACATGGTTTGTAAACCCTAAACCCTATTTTCCCTACTTAAATATGTTGATTAGTATGTTAAGTATGATTAACTCATGTTGATACCATGATTGTAGGAAAAGGGCTTGACGATGACTAAAGAAGAAGAAATAACTCTTAAGTGTTAGAAGCATAAGGCTCCTGGGTAAATAAGATGTCTTTGTGCTTAGTAGGAAGAAGGAATGAGCCTAAGTTTTGAACTTTGTGTTAAATGACTAATGATTAAGGATGAGTGCGGCAACCATATGTGTTGGTTGAGAATAGGTTGGGCGCAAAAATTGCGTTGAGGCAAGCACTATGCGTGAGCCAAGCTTTGTGTTAAGGCTAGAAGGCGTGGATTCACGCGGCATTGGGCAAGGTTTCCTTAGGCGCTAGGCAGTGTGTGCATGTGGTGGCTGGGCAAAGGCTTGCGTGCAAGTGAGGCCATGTGATGGTAGCAAGACTAGGCGATGGCATGGGGAGGTGTTGAAGCACGCGTTGGCTGAGTATGGTGCATGTGACCAGCAGAGCCTTGCGATGACGAGTATTTGAAAAAGAAGTCGTGCATTAGTGATTAGTAGAAGCCTTCAGCTTAATCACCAATCTATATGGGCCAGTTGTCGAGGTTTGGGAAGTTAAGCCCACTTATTAGGCTAGCTAAAGTTTGAGTTGAAGCATGCAACTTTTATTATAAAAGGGAGTTTCACTTCAGACATGCGATTTAGCCATTCTATTCATGCAAAAGAAGAATTTTCAAAGTTCAATAGAAGGTTGATGAATGTTTTTGCTGCTCTTAGGCTACCAGAAGAAAACTCCTAAGGAATCAAGTTGATATCTGAAGATTCCTCATGAAGGTCAAGTTCTGGGTGACTGGGAACGAGATGTGAAGATTGAAGGTTTTCGATCTGACCAAGAAGAATTTGAAGCTCAAATTTTAAGGTAACCAATTAAGATATTTACAAACAAGTTTGTAGAAGGACATTTTGCAAAATAAAGTTTGGAAAAAGAGTTATTCAAGCTCAAAGTTGAATATGGAAATTTTGGTTGATTAAGTAGGCAGCTGCATCAATTGAGTAAGCAGGTAGCTCGACCAGCCAGGCAGAAGCGCTAGCGGACGTACGCGTGAAGGCAAGAGTAGGTGCCAGGTGTTCTGCCAAGCGTGTGCGCAAGGTTTGCACTGAAGTGCACATGGTGTGGGGTATGCGACAAGGCACACATAGACACATTAAGGTGGCATGCGTTGGTGCATGAGTGAGGCATATAATGTATAAGTGTTGTAGGTGTGCCAGCACAAAGGAGCGCTTGTGACCACATAAGCCAAGCAACACAAGTTAAGGTATTTTTCTAAGTGTTGAACACATAAGTTGGATATGCGTTGGGAAAGGAGTTTTGATGCTCTAAGTTAAATGTGAAGCTCGATTAAGTAAGTTAATCTCACAAGGGGGCTAATAACATTAACCAAAGGTGTTTATCATTTCCATAGGGTTAACACCAATAGGGAAAGCTTATCAACTCTAGGAAAGACGCCTAAGACTGTGAGTGACAAACCAAGTATTTATAAATGTTTAGTAAACGCATGTTGATTTAAAAAGATTAGTTTCATACTTTTCTTCATTTCTAAGTATGATTAAAATAGTTTCCTAGCAAACTAGCTTACAAAGAGTTTTCAACGCATGCTTAGTTTAAAGGTGTTTATGAAAGCATGATTTAAGTATATCTATTCTTAATGTTCATGAGGCATGCAATGATAGGTTCCATGCTATATGACGGATATGATTTCAGCACATGATCATTTAATGAACGTATGTTTTCAAGTATGCTTATTTCAAAGAATTAGTTTTATGGCGATTATGATGAACTCGATACTGAAGGACTTAAGAAGGTATCTGGACCCTAGTACCTAAGGTATGACGATACTTAGTTATTACCACGGGCATGTAGGTGAAATTGGTGTTGGTTGTGTTGAGATTACTCCGCACCAACAAAGGTTTGACATTGAGGGATTGAACAAAAGGGTTCTCTCTCAATTAAGGATTATGTTAATTAATGTTTTCTAGCAAGTTAGTTTTAAGTATAAGTTTGCTTGGTAGTTTCCAGTACATATGTTTTATATTGTCACTTATTGGGCTTGTAGCTCATTCTTTCAAATGTTTTCTTTTCCCCAGGTAGTGGTCATCTCCCTAGAGGTTAGCTGTGTTACTCTGCCACTTAAGGACTCAAGTTAAAATTCAAAGACAAGAGTGAAGTTTAACTGTTAATCTTAGATATGTCATTACTTATGTTCATGTTTAGGGACATGTAAAGAGTTTTTGGTGAAGAATTCGGTGAAGATCCTTGAGCGGAAACGGGATCAGTCTCAAATTCCAATTTTCACATAACTTACAATTTTACATAATTAAACATAGCATTATGCATTTAAAATAAAATACAACATGCTTATAATAATTTGAACAAAAGACAAGAAGAAGAATTAGGGTTTTACAAAACACTACTACAAATTTTATGTTACTTGACACTTGCAACTTTTAATTACTTACCTTTTTAATAATAAAATGTCAAGAAAAATTGAAAAAAGGCGTAGGTTCACATTTTTACAGATTGCTTTCACGCTAACATAAAACTTGACATTTCTAAAATATCAAGTTTGTTATGTTTTTAATTAATACATTTTAAATATCAAGTATAATATTAATTTTTAAATTTATTTTATACCTACAAACCCTAATTCCTTAAAACTTATCACTGTCTCAGAAAAAAAAAAAGCTTATTCTCTTCTTCCAATCCCTTCACGTGTAGTCACTCAACATTTCTCCTTCTCTCCATTCTTCACCATCTCTGTTCAAGCGCCGTCTATCTCCATTCACCAGCGTCGTGGATCTCCATTGACCGTTGAGCGTTCGTTCAAGCATCTATCTCATTTGAGAATTTGTTCATTTGTTCGTCATGGATCTCCCTTCAAGTGTTTGTTCCAACTCAGTCGATCGTCGAGCTCCACCGGCCTTCACCAACAGGGTCCTGCAGCAGATAAAGGTTTCACAGTTCAGGTAATCTGTTTGAGGGGGCAGTCGTCATTGTCGAAATCTGGGGAATCCCCCTCGATCTTCTGTTATTTATTCCAGTTTACATGATTTACGGGTTGACCCTCTTTTTTCAATTTAAAAAATTTAGAAAAAAAAAATGAATATATCTATAAGCAATAAATCCTCACTTCCCTTGTATTTTCTCTTTTTAGCTTACTAATAAGCCTTTTCGCCCAGGATTCTCTCTTGGAATTTCTCCTAAAATGGATTACTGGGTTGAACTTTCTCCTTCTTTTTCTTTCTTTGAACATCGAAACTATAATCGTTTGGTATTGAAACTATTGACTTTGGAATTTCTTTGAGTTGATTTTTATTGTTGCTTGTTGTTCTCCAACGAAGATGAAGTTCTTTTTTGTTTTTTTGTTTTTTTTTTGTTCATGAAATAGACTATTGATGCCCTCTCTGGAAACAAACTTTACATGTTTGATTTAAGATGCAATGAATTGATTTTTTTTGTAGAATGCCTTAAATGTATGAGCTAAACTTTTTGCAGGATGGGGGCATACGCTTCTTTTAGTTTAAAGAAAACTTTGGCAAACTTCTCTTTTTTAAACTATTTTCACTAGTCTTTATTCATGCAAGATGGTTTATTGAACTTATAACTATTGTTGTTTGATGAAAATGTGTGAAAGCAAAATAATGTACTATACGTTTCTTTAGTTTTTTTCCTTTCTAATTCATCAAATGGGTTTCTTAGGATTGTAAGAGTATTTAGCAGCAGAAGCCGAATCCCTTCAAACACCAAACAACAAGGACCCAAGCCTTTCGGCAAGCACCAGTAGGTAATACATTTTCTTTTATTTTGCAATAATGATTCATTGAGAAAATATAATGTTTTTGTTAGTTTTCTTCAAAATTTTCAAAGTGGAATTAGTCATTTGATTCTCCGTGTCATAAATTAAGTTTCTGTTATGCTTAATTAACTTATGATTCACTTTAACATTAATGCTTTCATAACATTCTTGTTATATTATGGAAGGGTTAAATATGAGATCCACAGATAATTAGTTAGTGTGTTAGGTAAGTTGTAAATGAATTAAATAGGGGATCTATTAGGTAAAGGATTTAAAGTTTCAAGGTATAAAGAATAATTCTAAAATTTCAAGGATTTCCCGACTAAGTACACTTGAGATGATATATATAAGGAAACATCAAATGTATTGTGTAATTGTTGATAATCAAATAGGAAAGTTTTTTTTTGGTGATATTTGATATTTTCCTGTGTTGATAATGTAATAGGAAATTCAACTTTATGTTTACTTTCACATATTAGGATTTTTGGATACTATGATAATTTCATGGATACTATGTTTCTTGCATCCATGATTGGTAGTTGAAACTTTTTTATAGTTGTAAAGTGACTTCATCTGAATTTATACATTCTTTTCTCTTCCTTTTATTTCTTTAACTAGAACTCATTTACCCTAACTTTTGTCGGAGGCATATGTTAAAGTGTCAGGTAGGGGTTTCTCAACTACTCCCTGTTTCTCTATCAACCGAATAGGGTTTGCTTCATGCTTTGATAGTTTGTGTAAATATATGCTTTATACTCTGTGCAAGCTTTTTTTAGGTTTAATTAATTTGTTTTTAAATTCTCTATTTTATACTTAAGCAAGCATTTTTTTTTTCTTTTGCAAGTTTTCTTAGATAGTAACTATATGACCCTCCAAGCAGACAACTAGTTCTCGATCTTCAGACTTTGAAGCACTCTATGTACATATTAAGTAATGTAATTTTGTTGATAGGTTACTTGTTATTAAACAATGTCATTTTCTTTGTTGTGTTGCTAGAGTGAATTAGTTAATCTTAGTGTTTACTAAAAGTTGAGTTGTGCATATAAAGAGAATAGTTGAGATTTTATTTTGCTCATGTACATGGGAAAATAATGTTGTAATTTCGGAAATTGTTCTTATGAAAGATGATAGTTGAATATATGGATTTTTTTAGTCAATATTTTGAGTTGATAGATGCTAAATATGTAATATTTATTTAGTTGATGAAATTATATCATAGGAATTCAAGGAAGGAAATGAGAATATCAATTGGGGTATTTAATTTGAAAAAAAAAAAGACATACATGATATTGGAATTATGTCAAGAACTAAATAACTTATAAATTATTAAGTGTCAAAATGAACACAAAAAAAGGAACGTAGAGATAGAGAAGATCGACACACAGATATACGTGTAGCTACGTCTACGGGTAGAGGGAGAATAATATTATTTGAGAGAATGTTTTTCAGAAATTACATCAAAACAGTGCCTCTCCAATCGTAAATTACTACAAATAAATAAATATGCTGAACACGAAGTGCCAACAACAGATTCAAGGCATTTTAACAATAACAATATAGTTACAAATAAAAAACATCAAGAGTTATCATATATGATACGTGATCAATGTCAAGAATCAATATACTTGACATGTCACATGTGTCAAGTATATTATCTTTCTTGATATCGTAATCGTATCAAAAAACATTTGTCTTGAAGTTTTTTTAAAATCAAGTTATCACATTATACTTGACAGTTGAATCCTTGACACTTTTATAAGCGTTAGGTATACCCTTTACTTACATTGGAAAAACGTCACATAATCCAATTTCTGTAGTAGTGAAAAAACATTACCTTTGAAGAACCATTCTTCAAAAACCTTCTAAAAAAAATCACGAACTTGAAACTCTAATTTATCCCAAATGGCCACTACCAATTGGTTTTCTCTGTATTCTCTAGGATGAGAATCCAAAATTTTGTAGGCCCTGACTTTTTGGAAGAAGAAGAGAAGTGATTGGCAGGATAAGAGAGATTAGGAGTCTTTTCTTTTCTTTTTTTCTTAGAGAGAATCTTCTGTCATCCTCTCTCTCTCAAACCAAGAAGATGATGGTATCTCCCAATCACCCATAATACGTCGGTTGAGAGAGAATAGGGGAGGAAAGTTATTTCCTCTCTTCAGTTTAAAATTAAAAATAAATCTAATTTTAATATATATATATGTATAACCTATAGTTTTAATTCCCTCATCAATGGTATTTAATATAAGTTTTATTTATATTAAATTTAATTATATGTATCCAATTCACAAAATTAATATTTGAATCAGGATCAAATATTTATTTCTTCTCAAATAAACTTTATTACACTAGAAGAAATTCGGGCTTCAATGTCGGTTGAAAATAGTATTATCGGATATATTATGTCTGTTGAAAAAAACGGATCTTCAATGTCGTTTAAACCGACATTGAAGATGGCCTACAATGTCGGTTTAAAACCGAGATTGAAGGCCTCCCATTATTATTATTATTATTATTTTAAATTTATCAAAATTTTGATTTCCCTCTCGCGCGCGCGTGCCCTAAAATTCATCTCTCAGCTCTCTCACTTTACCAAAAGTACTGCAACCCCCGATCGGTCGTTTGCCTACCCAAACAAACTCTCTCCTCTCTCAGTAGCTTCTGGTCAGCCTTTTGCCTTCAGGTGGGGTTGTCTTCATCGGGCGATCATCGGAAACGAGCTCGTCATCCAAGCTTCTCCATCGCAGGTATATTTGAACAACATTTTCGTTTGCCTTCAGGTGGGGTTGTCTTCCTCTGTCATTTGATAGTTGAATATTTGAACAACATTTTCTTTTGCCATCGAACCTAATAACCACCAAAAGAGTAGCTTATCTTGTTGTATCCATTTGAGAAATTTTGGGTTTATCTTCTTCAGAGCAGATTTATATTGCTGTTTAGTTGAAATTGGTTTAGCTAAAAGAAATAAGCATTCTGTCAAATTTATATTGTTGTTTAGCCATTCAACCTCATACTTCATTAGATGGTGCATTGTTACACAAACAACAGTGTCATGAATCACGATGAATGAAAGAAAGGATGAACAAATGTTCTAAAAATAGTCGAACCAAGAACACAAATGTGTTATCCATGTTTATGTTGCTTTCTTCAAGGCATTGGAGATTAGCTGAACTCTCTCTCTCCTTGAAGAGTCCTTTCATCCTCTAAATTTCATAAACGTCCTTGAATCTCAATGGCATATACAACCTAGTAGTTGTTCTGTTACTCATTTACTATATATTCTGGAAACTTTCATGTGTTTACATTTACTTATAGTTTACAAATGGTTTAATAACTCTTTATATCTAACCAATCCATCTTTTGATCCTCTATCTTGTTGTTATTCAAGTTGAGCAATATGGTTCCTATAGAAGAAAATAAGAAATTAAGGCACTGATTATCCTGCACTTTAGTAAGGAACATTATTTTCGTTAATCTTTTGTAGCTTCGTGCAGTAGGCCTTTTTTCTCTTTCGTATATCTAATTTATACGTAAGGTGGTTAATGGTTCATGCTTGTCATCTCCATGTTACTGTTTAGAGTCCTTACCTCCCATTGGCTTTAGCTTAGAATTCACTGCCAGTTGTTGTGTGGTGTTGAGTGAAGTTTTTCATTTGTTAGGTTCAAGTTTGACGTGTAAGGCTAAATTTTGATTCTTGGGGATTTGGAAGGAAGATAGGAAGATTGCATTGGACGTGTTTTAAGAAGGTTGACAAGTGGAGAAGGTGCACCCAACACAAAAAGGACTTCATAACAACATTAATAACAAGGACAATGTAATATTTATAAGATGCTTATCTTAAAAGTCTAGTTGTTCTAAATTTGTTGAAGTTGCATATTTTTCAATCATAATTTTATGCTTTTAAATTTTTCCTTGTTATTATTATTATTATTATTATTATTTTTGTAGATTAAGTTGCATATTTTACAATCATGGATAAGTCATGGATGAAAATGAATAAAATGTCAGCTGAGTATGGTTTAGGGGTCGATGTGTTTATTAAAAATTGTCTACAACATTCAAATATACCGAATGTCATGAGTTGTCCATGTTTGAAGTGTGTTAATATAAAGACTCTAGATGTGAATAAAATAAGAGAACACTTATTTTTTAATGGTATAGATCAAAGTTATCAGACATGGATTTTTCATGGTGAATCATTATGGATTAAGAGGAACAATGAAAATGTGTCTACTAGTGAAAGAGACGAAGCTGATGAGGATGATGTTGATGTTGATGACACAATTGGAATTATTTTGAAGAATTATTAGATGATGCGAAGAAGCCATTGTACCCAAATTGTAAAACTTTTTCCAAAATATCTACATTGGTAAAGTTATATCCACTCTTACCCCTCTGTTGCTGTATTGTGACAATATTTAGTGCCATATACCTAGATGTCATTCCCGTTATGCATCATCAGACCAAACACATTGAAATAGACCATCATGTCATTCGGAAACGTGTGTCGTGCAAGCAGTTGATTGTTTGTATTCTTCCCTCTAAAGATGAATTAGCTGACAATATGAAAAAGGGTCTTCCTTCTCCTCAGTTTATGAGTCTTAGCACCAAGCTTACTATGGTTCCAAAACTGCGTTGTGCTTAAGGGGGATGTTAGCCTAATTACATTTATCTTCATACTATATATTACCAATTGGTTTATTTGGTTTTCCATTTTTGTTATTGGGTTACCAATTGTATTTTTACACATTGCATTCTCTCATGTTATTAATACCACTGACTGCCTCCATCCTACTCATAGGCTGAGTTTTTCATTCTCTCTATATCTTCTGTTATACATATGTTTGATTTAGCACCATATGATTCTTAGGCAAGATTTGTAGCCAAATTTTCTAGGCTCGCTTGAATTTATGAAAGAGTGTGCGTGATATGTTGTTTCCTTTTTCTTATAACAAAAAGGGCAAAAGCGACATGTATTAACATCATGAGAATTCAGATTTAATTTAGTTGGGATGTAGTCATGCAAGGACTACCAAACCAAAATCAAATTTTTTGAAGGGACTTTTAGAGCTTGTTTTATAACAGTCTTTTTTCCAAAGAGTCTTCTACCAGAAGTTGCAAGCGTTCGAACTAGAATAAGGTTATTCGCTTTTAGTTTACTCTTTCTACCCACTTTTCATAGACTACTTGGTTTGTCAAAATGCCAAATCTAATAGTTAAGAGCCCTCAACTGAACTAATGGCAAAGAACAATTAGGATCAACATCAATAGGGCACAAAATAAGAGTTGATTTGTAACATGCCACTCCTATATAATAAAATCAGCCACTAAATGATTATAGAAAAGAACTTGGGTGTAGCCTTTGTGCAGTCTAAAGAGCAACTCAATAATAATCTGTTGTATGGCAAAAAAATTTTTAATTGAATTATTTTTATTTTTTTTTTTACTATATAAAAGAATGGGATGCATAGAATTAGGTGCAACCTAGACTACACCATGATTATATATCCATACGGTTTGAGGAAATGACTTTAAAAGTCGCCACTCTTTGTCATCAAGTATCCAGCTAGAACAAACGGATAGAAGATCTAGATCCCAATTTACATCGGACTGCTTCATGCATTAATTCAAGGCCCATAAAAACCTTGCCAAAATTAAGACCCAATTTAAGCTTTGCTGGATGTCCAGTACATCACAATGAAGAAAATATCTTCATTCCAAGATTTTAGCTATGGTTAAATCAAGAGATGTAACCACCCTCCCCACTCTGTTTACTCGCAAAACATTATTTGAACCTTCAGTGTCTTTAAAGATTAAGCCTCACAGATCTTTTGGCCGACACATTTTCTCCCACCTCATCCATTGTGGTTTTCGTTTGTCCGCTGTCGGTCCCCATCAAAATCGGTAGTTTGTTTTATAATTTCGGTACATAATATTGTAAGCAACCAAAAAGAGATCACTGAATGATTTCAAGAGAGTGTCCTCATAATTCGAGAAATGGATGATCAAGTGGGTGAAGAGAATGGAGCATTCATCTTCTTAAATTCTTTGCTCGATATCCGAATAACTCACCCTAAACCACCAATCCTTTTTTCACTGCACCAAGAAGCATCAACATTGAGCTTCCTAAAACCACTCGGAAGAAGGAACCGACTTTTATAACTCATGCGGTTCTTGAAACTCACCGTGTCCAGAAACACATTAGCACTACCTAAAGAGAGAGGAGGATAATTTTCAAAAAGATTGAACACTTGAAAAACATTACACTTCTTGCAACAGGCACCCGAATTCAAAAGGTGATTTATGTAGTTCCAAATATTCCACAAAATGATAATAGACTTTGGAAGATCCTCAACCTTCAACTTGCTCACAGTCCAAGCCCAAGGATCCGAAGTCAACTGTTCTTCTCTGCAGGAATCAAAAGAATCAAATAAGATGGGGAAGTATTCATACCACATTTTTTTTTGGAACTTACACAACCACATAACACGATTAAAAACTCTTTTGAGTTTTCTACGAGATAGACAAGTATTAGAATCGATTCCTCTTTTTTTAATATTAACACGGGTTAAGATTGAGTCATTAATAATCTTCCACACAAATTTTTGCTCTGGGGATGGCCTTGATTTTTCAAAAGGTTCTCTACAAGGGTTTTTCTCCATTGATTGATAAACACTTTTACAAAAAAAATAATAAAAAAGAAAAAAAGAAAAAAAGGCATTTGGCATTCCTGCTCTAGATAATTTCTCTTTTAACTACTTATTTCCTAGGTGATATTAAGAATATCATCAGCGTTAGCAACAAGAAAATTGTCTTTTATAGTAGACACCTGCCAATCGTCATTGTCATCTAAAACATCTTTCACCCTTTCATCTCTGAGCTCTTTACTAATCCTCAATGGTTTACAATTTTCTTTCCTACAAATCCAAGGGTCATTGTCAATTGAAATGCGAGCACCATTTCTCACCTTCCATCTGTACCCTTTGGCAAAAAGCTCTCTATCCCACAGAATACTTCTCTAAGTCAACGATGGGTTGTTTCTCGAAGGAGCCTTCAAAAAGTCTCCGTCTTTAAAGTACCTTCCTTTGAGAGTTTTTGAAAGTAGATTGTCCGGATTCCTCAGGATTTTTCCAACTATACTTTGCTAGCATAGCTTGGTTAAAGAGACTAATATCACTAAAACCCATTCCCCCATCAAGCTTACTTTTGAAAAGATTTATCCAACTAATCCAATGAGCCTTTTTCTTTCCTTTTGAAGAGTCCAAAGACAATTAATCTCTAATAAATCCCTCTAAGGGATCGCAAATAACTCATCGAGTATATGAAATTTTCTATGGCCAAATTTGATATCTTGATAAATAAATGAATTAAGCAACATTTTCTGACGATTTTGGTGAATAGCCCCACTAAAAATTACCTCTCAATTAATTACTAAAAAATAATTTTAAATGATTTTTTATTTGTGTAAAATAAATTTCGACATTTGTCCAATATTAATATATAGTTAAGATGAGTGTGATTTTGGCAATGCAAAATGATTATATGATTATATATAGCTAAGAGGAGAGTGATTTTTGTCATGTCAAAACACTCTCAAACATCTATCCTAATGTTCATTTGAAAATCAATTTCAATAAATCACTTCTAAACAAATTATTTATGCTAAAATTAGTCCCATTATAGATTAATCGGTATCACTTTAGAATAAATAATGGAAAACAAAATCCCCCCACATAAAAATGTTGATACCCTTTTATTTGTCATTGACATCAGTGTGATTACTTTTCATTTTCCAAATAAAGAGGTTAAAGGTAATTAAAGAAGAATGATACCTAATAATTAGTATACATAGTTCAATAGTATTATAATCTTCATTGTGATTAAAATTACTTAAAGATCTTCGTAGCTTTTGATTACATTTTTGCAAGTTGATCTTTATAGCTTTTGATTACATTCTTGCATGTTGAGTGAGTGGAACTTTTTTTATAAAATAATTTCAAGTGCCTTTTTCCCCATTTTAGAAAGTTTACTACTTAAGGGTGTTAAGAATACAATAGAAAATAAGTATTTTTAGCAAAAAATAAATTGAATCCATTGAAGAATAAGTGTTTTTAGCTTCTTCTTTTCTTTCTTTCTTTTTTTCTTTTTTTAACTTATAATGATTTTATACTTGGGTCCACCCTTAAAATTATTATGGAGACTCCCCACTTGAGCAAAAATTATTTACAAGTTGCCAAAGAACTTTAAGGTGTTCTTGATTTGTTTTTAAAGCACTTAGTATTTACTCTCAAATGTACGAATTTTGGTGAAAACTATGTCTGGTCCGATTAGCTTTGAATGTTTTAGCTGTAATTGAGATAGCAATAAGCAAATTATAGACAAAAAAAAAATAAAATAAAATAAAAATTAGTTTAACAAGGTGTAGACGTGATTTCTTAATTGATAGTCTGTATCTTTTACACATGCATCTCACACATATAAATAATGCAAGAGTCGATAGACTAGTTTGATGTGTAATAGCCTCTACTCAAACAGATGCATCCAACTGGTATGAAAGGCATCTATTGGGCTTAACAAAAGAAAAATACTATGTAAGAATTGTATCCCATCTCAAAAAGTCACGTCTTGTCAATCTCATTTCCACCCATTCAACCTAAAACTTAATTTTCAAATATATAACATTTATTTTGTACATTAAAAACTAGAAAAATTAAATCTTTTTACCTTTCAAACAAATACCTACATTCAAAAAGTCACATGCACTCGAAAAAAGGGTAATATAGAAATTGAAGAAAAATTATAAGGGCAAAAAGCGGAAGTAAAAATTTTCTGATCTCTTTTTTAATATACTAGTGTATTACCATGTCTATTTGCACCTATATTTTCATTTTAAATTATTTGAGTCAAAAAGGCAAGGTTAATTTTTAGAAAAATATTTATTTTCAAAATATTTTATATTTATATTTATTTAATATCATATTTGTCTGAAAATTTATTAATTAGTTAATAATAAATGCTTATTTTCTCATTTTCATTTTCTTAATCAATTAAGATTTTTAAGTTATATTTTTAAATCGTCATATATTATTTTTTTCATATTTCAAATAATATAATTTTTTTTAAAAATATCAACATATTTTTTTATAAAAAAACATATTTATTGGACTATATTTATTTTAAATAGAATATGTATTTAGTAACAACTAATATAGTTTTAACACAAAATAAAATATAAAATATATTTTTTCGATGTTGATATTATAAAATAATAGGGAAAAAAACATTCTAGATTACAAAATTATAGATAAGAACTATAAAATATTGTCCTAAAAACTTATATAACTTTATTTTTTTTCTTCTATTTTTTTATTTTTATTCTAAAAGTGTTATAAGAATTAGAGAAAGTGGTTTAAATAAACCTTTTAAATTTCTTATAGAATTTGAATATATTAAATTTTAAATTTATAAATTAAAAGAAGACACGAATATCCTAACCAAGTAAAAAAAAAATACACGAAAAGTAATGAAAATAAGATTCAAGATTTATTAAAAAAAAAGTTTTTTAAAAAAATTAAAATATGTTTATACACAATTTCTTTGAAATAAATTTACAATTTACTTGACAACCATAAAAAAATAATATCGTCATACAATTCATGAGATATTGATTAGAAATATATGGATATGTGTTTGATTCAACACATGCATTCTATGTTGTCCCTAAATATATCTTCTTACATTCTGAAGTATTTTTAAGATGAAAGAAATTATAAAGAAAAGAGAACTAAAATTAGAAAAGAAAAATAAAAGAACAAAAGAATTCTAACTTTCCTTCTTCTAATTTTGGAATACAACAAAATGCAAAATAAAAGTAAATTAAAAATGTTTGAATTTCTTTTGTAGAAGCTCTTGATTATATCTTCAAGCTATGTTAGTTCTCCGTTCAATCTTTCGATTGCTATTGAAGCAAGCAAAAGTGTACGACTTTCTTTTTCTACGTACTTTAGTTTGTGTAGACTTTTGAGTTAAGTCGTCTCAATTTACACATTCACACCACCTAACAATGAGTTTTAATTGGTAAATAAAAACAGGGTGAAAGAAACTCATTTTTATAATGGGAGGTGATAGGAATGTTACAAAAATTCTTGAAATTTCAAATCATTAAAACTATCTAATTAATTATAATTAAAAGTAATATTTTAATATATTACTTTAAAAGATGAAAAAGCAAAAATTATATCAACTATTACTTTTTAATTAAAATTAATTTTTAAAAAGTGAAAGAAAAATGAGAAAGAAAGAATATGACGTTTAACTTATATAACCAATAATTAATATAATAAACTAATTAATTGTAAAATTAATTAATATAAACAACTAATCATATTGTGTGGTTATATTTATTAAGTTATTACTTTTCTTTTATTACGTGCTTACAGTACTATTTAATGTAGGTTAAAAAAATTTCAATTATGTCCCAAAGAAAAACAGTTTTTTAATTATATTTTGCTAATGTTTGCAATTAATCAAAAAAAAAAATGTTACATTTGTTTGAAGTTACAATTTTAATATCTAAATAATAGAACAATTACTAAAGTTAATGTGAATGACATTCTTGTGGTTGTATAAATCAAAGCAATGGTATAATTGTCCAAAAAAATAAAACGGTTGCTTTTAATATATATTATAGATTATATTATAAATATTATGATAATAGATATCCATTACATGTTCATGTTTAGTGTCATGTGTCATATCTCTATTTCCCCAAGTATTGTTCGTGTGTCTCAACATTACACATTATTAGTATCCATGTAATCAACCTTTCCAATTGCTTTTAAATAGAAGTCTTGGAGGAAATTTCCATATTTTTCCATTTCTATAATTTCTTTATCTGATTTAATTGTTTAGTTATTTTATTTTATTTTAAATATATTTTATTATATTATATTTTCTCCATATTCGTGTTCTCTTGTACTCCTCGATTTTACAATACATTATCAGCATGAGCTTTAGTCGTTTCTCCCGTTAAAGGTAGGTTCTAAAGGTATGTCAGTTTTTTCCTCTTTTTTATAATTAATAAATTAAATGTTGTTTTACATATTTGATATATATTAAAATTTTAATATAAATATAATATTTTAATAGTATTACTATGAAAATATTATAAAATTAGAATTTGTAGCATTTGATATTAATGGTAATAATTATTTGTCATTAATGTTTGATGCGAAAATACACATAGATGCCATAAAAATATGATCGATCAGAAATCAATTATTCTTCCTAAACCTCGTTGTAAATTGATGCACTTGAGACTCGAAAATTTTAAATCAATATGTTAGAGAAGACATTTTTCTACATTTTGGATATACTCCTGCAGTAGTAATATTAAAAGAAATATTTTAAAAGTATTCTGCACACATCTAATGTCTTCTCATGGCTGAATGAAATAGATTGATTATATATATATATATATATATATATATAATCTCAGTCAACTAAAACAATAACATTCCCTAGAGTGAATGTTGTAAATTTTAATAATCGTGGATGAAAAATCATGAATCTCGACCAACTAAAATGACATCATTCCTTGAAGTGAATGCTGTGAATTTTAATAATAATTGTGGTCGAGGTCATGACCGTGGTAGAGGAAAAAATAATTATTATTTTCGTGGTAGTTGTTCTAATCATTCAAATTTCAAAAGAGTCAGACAAAATGATGATCACAAAGGAGAAACTCCACAAGATAAGAATTCAAAAAGTGTTGAAAATAAATGCTTGCGGTGCAAAATGACTGGGCATTAGTCACGTACCTGTCATACGTCAAAACACTTGGTTGATCTCTATCAAGCATCCCTAAAGGACAAAAAAAAAATATGGAACCAAATTTTGTATACTAAAATTATGACATATTATACCCATCCTATATGATAAAATTGGATGTGGTGGGCTTTTTTTTAATCTTTTGAAGAGAAAATCAACAAAATTGATAGAACATCAAGTGTTTTCTTTTGACTTTGAAAATCTCTAGACTTAATGTTATTTTTTTTTATTCATCTATGTTTCTTTTTTCTCCTCTTAGTAGATGTTAACTTTTGTATATTCCATGTATTATTTTTCTTATTGTAATTATTTTTTTTTTAATGAAGAAATCTGGATCATTTTCATATGTTAGGTGACTCAAAAATGAGTGAAGAAGATCTATATCTAGCAGAAAATGCAACTACATATACAATATTTATAAGTAGAAAATATTTTTTCCAAATGACAATGTCAGAAACAAAAGTCAATACGATATCAGGTTCTGCAAACCTAATTGAAAGTTTTGGAAAAGCAAATATTATTTTGCCTAGAGGAATAAAATTTATAATTGACAATGCATTGTTCTCTAGTTAATCAAAGAGAAATCTATTTAGTTTTAAAGATATACGTTACAATGGTTATCATATTGAGACTGATAGAAAGAATATTATGGAGTATCTTTATTTATATCTACTTCTCATATAAAAAACGTATACTGAAGAGTTATCCGCTTTATCTTCTAGATTATATTATACTAATATACGAATAACTAAAACATATGCAATAATGAATCTAAAGTGTATGAATCCAGACTTATTTACAATTTGGCATGACAAATTAGGTCATCCAAAGTCTATAATGATTAGAATAGTTATTGAGAATTCAAATAGACATCCTTCGAAGAGCCAGAAGATTCTTCAATCTAATGAGTTAGCATGTGATGTTTGCTCTCAAGACAAATTAATCATTAGACCATCACTAGTCAAATTGAGGACTAAATCACCTACATTCTTAGAATGAATTCATGGTGATATATGTGGACATATTAACCCACCAAGTGGACTATCTAGATATTTTATAGTATTAATATAGTCAAAATCTTGTATTTTAAGGATTACTTGCTCAAATAATTAAGTTAAGAGCACAATTTTCTAATTATACAATTAAAACCATTTGTCTTAATAATGCTGGTGAATTTACAACCCAAGCTTTTGATCATTATTGTATGTCAATTGGGATAAGTGTTGAACATCCTGTAGCTCATGTTCATACACAAAATGGTGTAACAAAATCATTCATAAAATATTTGCAATTAATTGCTAGACCATTGCTTATGAAAGATATGCAGGAACTCATATCAAAAAGTACCTTTGAGTGGGAGCAAGATCGTTCCAAACTTAGTGTGACAGAATTACCGAATTCACAATCAAACATACAAGTTATGCATTAACAACAAATTACAGGCATGCTTTGAAACTTTAGTCAACAAAAGAGAACAACATACATACCAGTTAAAGAACTCTTCTTCATAGAAATCTCGCTCTCGTCCAGGAAGTCAAACTCGCTCTCGCTAAGATCATCAAGGATATCGTCCACCAAATCGCTGTCGTTTACCAAAGAACAGACTCCTCAAGAACATGGCAGCAGGGAAGACACCACCACTTGGAACCCTCGGTATTCTTGGAGTGAGAATCCAGGAGGTGTGGGCTCTATTGGATTTGGTAGAGGGAATGAGGAAGAGACGATTGTTTACCACGACCAAGCAAGCGGAAGATATCGGGTGTCTATCATATAGACGGATGCTTGATCATTTAGGTGAAGGTACACGATCGTGTAGTAAAATGGGCTTAATCGTATAGACCATCATTTAGTAAAATGCTCGGGTGCGCGATCCCGTAGAAAAAAGCTAGATGATCGTTTAGTAAATTCTATGCAATCGTTTAGGAAAGTCATGCGTGTACACGATCGTTTAGTAATGAGCTGTTGTGTATGCTCTCGATTTTCTATGCGATAGGCAGTATACACAATCGATGAGCGAATGTCTAATCATTTGCAAAATGAAAACTATTTTCATTTTATCCTTCAGTTACGAAAATTGAATGCAACCTCCCACTAACTTATTCGATTACGGAGGAAAATCCGGGCAACAATTATCCCATAATCGTTTAGTTAAAAAATAAATATAATCATATTATATTTATAACCAATGGTTTAATATCACATCATATGCAACATATGAATCATAGTCTTTTTCTCCTTCACTAGATATAAATCATATTTATATCATTTTCCTCCAATTAATGTATCTCATACATCATGTCAACTCTATCATATATGATTGAACAGTTCAATCATATCATATATAATTGAACCCCCTTATGTCAATTTGAACACTTCAAACTAACTCAAAAACTAATTCTCAACATGAATCCATTGAGTTACCAAAGGGACTTTATGAACCTATGGCTCGAAGCTCCAATGGTACGTGAATAGCTGACTAAACTCTTTAGCCATGAGATCCACAATCCGTTAACAGCCAGGTATTTCACTAAAGACTGACAGCTGCACTCTTCTCACCACAGATATATTTCTATGTCTATCAGATATAACCAATCAACAATACGATAACCCTTTATAGATGCTCGTAAGTACAGCTGAGCCAATTTACCGTTTTTCCTCTGTACTTACATCTAACTCCTTATGTACCACTAATCCTTCTAATGAACAATACAACATAGTCCTACTATGTGTGGACACCTCTCAAGCCATGAGAAGGTGTGTTACGGCACATCGTTCATGCCCCGGAATCAGCCTTTAAGGGAGCATCTATCTACTTACCCCTGCCTTGGGGAAGGAGTGAATTCCATCTTGTGTAGCTGAGTTCCCAGCTCCCAAATCAGATAAATCTCCAAAGTGGTAGGTTTGAGTTGGCGATCTGGTCACTCGCACCCGTGCAAATCAAAGGACTGCCCTCAAAGGCAACTCACTCAGGATTGAGGTCATGTTACCTATGGTCATCCTAATGAAGTGAAGTCTCTGTCATGAATGGCGTTATATAACGAGACTATAACTTCGTGTCCGTTCTTATACACTCTTTGTTATGATGCGCCCACTTGCATGTCCCATGTGCAAATTAAAAGGATTAGACCATACTGTAGCAAGTTTAAGACATTTGAACTATTCTACAAGAAGGCCGCATCAGTGATTACTAGGATAAGGTTTCCCTATTCCATATATTAAGCCATTTTGGTTATTCACTAAGAATGATCCACATTATGCACCACATACATGCTTAAGGTTAAACGACACAAGAATTTTAGTTTATTGGTTTGTAGTTAAGCACTAAACATCCAATGTTCATAGACAAAAGTGAATAAAATATCATTTTTTTATTACATCACAGCGTTTGTTCAAAATGTGTTTAAAACTGCAAGACCAACGAGAGTTAGGGCATAATCCCACAATCTCCCACTTTCCTAGCGCGAGTAGGGTGTACAATCATCTAGTACAAAACAATAACTAGGGCACTAAGGCCCAGTACAAAATCTCCCCACTTACCTAGTCTAGTCGCGGGCGGTCCGTAGACCCATGCTCTGAAGGTGACCTAAAAAACTGTCTGGAACAACTTTTAGATCTATAGAAACATCTTGAAGCAAACGGCTTCCTTATTAGCTTCACAAGTCGCTACGTACTCGGCTTCCATCGTCGAGTCAGCGATGCACCCCTACTTAGTGCTTCGCCACACCACTGCTCCTCTGTTAAGAGTACAAACTGACCCTGAAGTGGACTTCCTAGAGTCCTTATCAGTCTGAAAGGCACAATCTGTGTATCCAGTAAGGATCAAATCCCTAGTTTCATACACGAGCATATAGTCCCTCGTTCTCCGAAGATACTTGAGGATGTTCGTGACTGTGGTCCAGTGACCCTGGCCTAGGTTAGACTGGTATCTACTGACTATTCCCACAGCATAACAGATGTCTGGTATGGTATAAAGCATTACATACATCAAACTGCCAACGGTAGATGCATATGGAACCCAACTCATCTTCTCAACCTCTTGAGGTGTCTTAGGACACATTTCCTTAGATAAAGTAAATTTATGACTGAACGGCAGTAGGCCCCTTTTGGAGTTCTGCATCGACTACTTGAGCAACATCTTGTCAATGTACAATGCCTGAGACAGCGCTAGCACTTTGTTCTTTCTATCTCGAAAGATCTGTATATCAAGAACAAACTGAGCCTCTCCCAAATTCGTTTAGAATTGGGTTGCTAGCCAGTTCTTAACTACAGTCAGTAGTCCTGCATAATTCCCAATGAGTAGGACATGTCTACATACAGCACTAGGAAAACTACAAAACTGTTGATTATTTTCTTGTAGACACAAGGCTCATTAATGTTTTGGGCAAAGTCGTACGATTTGATCAGAGTATCAAATCGAATGTTCCAAGATCGAGACGCCTGTTTCAGCCCATAAATGGACTAATTCAGTTTGCAAACGTTTTTCTCTTAACCTTGGGCAATGAATCCCTCAGGTTGTACCATATAAATGGTCTCATCAAGATTGGCATTCAGAAAAGCAGTCTTGACGCCCATTTGCCAAATCTCATAATCATAATAAGCGGCAATGGACAGGAGGATGTGGATCGACTTCAACATGGCAACAGGCGAGAAAGTCTCTTCATAGTTGACTCCCTCCACCTAGGTATAACCCTTTGCCACAAGTTGAGCCTTAAAGGTTTGCACCTTCCCATTGGCACCTCGTTTCCTCTTGTAGATCCATTTAAAACCCATACGTCTGATCCCATCAGGCTGATCTACAAGATCACATATTGAGTTGAAGTACATCGAACTCAATCTCGAGATACATGGCTTTGATTCATTCATCCCGATCAACATCCTTCATTACCTTTTGATAAGAAAACGAATCCTCAACGTCGCCATCGGCTACCATAGCCAGCATTTTCGTGAAACCCATGTAGCGAATAGGTGGGTTCACAACCCTCCCACTGAGTTGAGGTTCCCTCAACTCTTGAGGTGCAATCGACCTACCAGATGAACTATCATCAACAACTCTTGCTGATGAAGCAGGCCCTTCTACAACTTTTGTTGAAGTTTCAGTAGTTTCGTTGGAAAGCTCACGTAACACGATCTTACTACGGGGACTGTGCTCCCTAATATGATCCTTCTCCATGAAGGTAGCGTTCGTAGACACAAACACTCTATTTTCCTTCGGATCATAAAAGTAACCCCTTCATGTACCTTTGAGGTAGCCTACAAAGAGACAAAACCTCGACCGTGGTTCCAATTTCTTTGGATTAGCCTCAAGCACATGTGCTAGGCAAGCCCATATTCGGATGTAATGCAAACTAGCTTTACGCCCGTTCCACAACTTCAGAGGTGTTCTCGCAACACTCTTGGAAGGAACATAGTTGAGTATATACACTGCAGTCTCCACTACAAAACCCCAAAATGACTCCGGTAAGGAAGCTAACTCATCACTGATTGAACTATGTCCAACAAGGTTCTGTTTCTCCTCTCCGTTACACCATTCTACTGAGGTGTACCCAACACTGAGAGTTGAAAAACGATTCCATGTACTATCAAATAGTCTTGGAACCCCGAATCCAAAAACTTTCCACCTCGATCCGATCAAAGTGTCTTAATTTGTCTATCCAATGCATTTTCAACTTCAACCTTGAACTCTCTGGAATTTTTAAAGGATTCAGACTTCTGTTGCATCAAATAAACAAACCCATACCTAGAGTAATCATCAGTAAAGGTGATGAAATACTTATAGTCTCCCCTGACCTGCACATTTATTAGCCCACAGAGGACAGAATGTACTAACTCTAGAGGTTCTTTGGCTCGATAATCTTTTTCAGTAAAAGGTCTTTTAGTCATCTTACCCTCAAGGCAAGATTCGCACACTGATAAAGAATTTTCCTCTAACTCACTAAGAAGTCCATTTTTCACCAACTTCTCAATCCTATTGAGAATGATGTGCTCTAATCGAAGGTGCCAAAGTTGGCCATTTTCTTTTGAAGAAACCTTTTGACGTTTATTTTGAGTTACGACAGTTTTAAACATCTCTATGTTATGGAGGGAACTCATTGCTAACAGCCTTAGTACATACAAGTTATTTTCCAGATATGCTGTACAGATTTCTACTCCATCTTTATGAATAAACACTTTATTCAATTGAAATTCAAGAGTATATTTACACTATAACAAGCACTTTATAGAAATTAAGTTCCTTTTCAACTCAGGAACAATGTATACATCATGGAAAACAAGAAATTTCTTCTCTAAAGTCAACTGGACTCCTCCCACTACCACAGCTGAGATGACGTGGCCGGTGCCTACTCTCATCGTCATCTCACCAGCCTCCAACTGCCGCTAGGATCTAATCCCCTGAAAAGAAAAACAAATATGATTAGTGGCGTCGGAGTCAATAATCCAGGCAGAATCATCATTCTCCACTAAACAAGTTTCCAAAACTAATAAATCATATTTACCTTGTTTTTCCTTAGCCTTGGCCGCCTTCTTCTCCTTAAGCCAATGAGGACAATTGCTCTTCCAGTGCCCATCTTGGTTGCAGTGGAAACACTTTCCCTTGTCAACCGATGTCGAATGCCTACCCCACTAGGCGACAAGTTGTGGGTTAGCAGGTGCATTTCCCCTTCACACCCTTCTTCTTCTTCCACTTTGCAGTGTTAGAAGTAGAAGGTGCAGACTTCTTTCTTGAGGTCAAACCTTTATGGAACTTCTTTGAAGATGAAGCAACATTTTCTTCACCTCCTCTCTCCTCTTTACTTTTCAGTAGGGATTGGAAAGTCTGCAAGTTGTTGAAATGAGTTGTAAGGGGATAGTCCACTTTGTTAAAAATCGCATTACTAACGAAGTGCAGAAAGCTATCTGGCAAAGAATGCAGGATAATGCTAACTTAGCTGCCCTCATCGATCCTAGACCCATTAATCTCCACCACATTGAATTGGATCATCATGTTAAGCACGTGTTCACAAATAAAGGTGTCTTTCTCCCTTTTGAAGTTGAAGATGCATTTAAGAGCCTCGTGCTTGAGTTTTCTAGACAGTTGTCCGAACATCCCCTACAGGGACTCCTTGATCTAATATGTTGAGACCATGGGCTCATGTTTCTTGGCCAAAACATCATTAAGTCTCGCCAAGATATAGGCTCAGGCCTTCTCATTTGTCCGTTTCCAATGCTCATAAGGCTCTCGAACTTTTCGAGTGGTGTTAGAAGGTGGAATAGGATGACGCTCCTCCGTAAGGGCGAAGATGAGATCATCAATGATAAGTATTATTTTGATCATGTGTTTCCAACTAGCGTAATTCTCACTAGTCAGTTTATTGGCGTTAAGTAGAGCTAATGTGCGATGGCCATTAAAACAATGTTGAAAAGAGAAAAAAAAAATACTTAATAAGTCTATGCAAAACCACATTTTAACACCAATTTTAGTTTTAGCCAAATAGATTCCAAATACCCTAAGTGAAAAGACTTCTATTTCGCAATGATGCCCCAGCGAGGCAGGAAAAACATCATCGGTGGGGTGATCAGATGCTCCTTCGCTGGGATGGGACACTTTCAACCATTAAGCAGAAACAAATCTTTTAACTGCACCTTACAGTCACCATTTGTTCGGTCCAGAACTATTAACCCTTAACAATTCTGCATAAGTGTAGTTTTCGACCCTAGAGTCCCGCCTTAATGCACTCACCGTAGGAAAAAACATATTTGGACAAGAGATAAAGTGACCTTATCCTATACAGGAGATCAGATAAAGAAACGTGCAAAACTGCCATAATATAGGGGGACACTCTCAGGGTGCTTCAAGGCAAT
>NC_052349.1:61390365-61419241 GCF_009727055.1 Benincasa hispida
AATCTGCTTCGCAATCAACTGGCTACATCAATCAGAATGTCAGCGCCGCATACAATATGCGGCCATCACTCGATCAATGTACGCCTATGACACATAGGTTAAAACTTTTATAAGTGGTATTAAAATACCTGTGGTGTGGCCGAGTATGTGTTCATTGGTTTTAGATTGTTTACTTCTCTATTAATATATATCCTATAAGTTAAAACTGATTAAAAGATTAAAGCCTAACAATAAGCTTTGTGCATTAAATCCTTTCATGGTTTAGAAACCAAGCAATTTGTAGGTTTCAATAAGTTGTTCTATCACAACTCTATAGTGGTTATTTAACTGAACTTACGATCTTCTCTAAAGACTCATGAGCTTCGGATTCATAATGAGACCTAAGTATTTCACGCTATGCACTTATTTCTGGAGGCATTTATTTTCTCTTTTTAATCAGTGACTTTCATTTAAGGATAATAAAAATTGATTAAATAAAAAGAGCAAATTAACAGCCATAAAGAAAAATTATACCACCATAAAGGGCCACCTTCTTTATCTAAGGCAGGTTGTATCTAGGATGGTGGTAATTTAATGATGAAAAAATGAACACACCCTACCCTGAAATCTACTTGGAAAGGTGAACATTGAATAGATTTGATGCAATGCAATGCAAAATTTAGAGGATAGTCATTAAAGAATTGAATTGTGACTATTGACTGTTTAATTTCAAAGACAATAGTTGTTTTTTAAGCAGATTAAACTGACTTAGATTAAAATCAGTAGCCGGATGTCGTAAGTTTAATGATACCCCTAGGTAGTAGAACATCAGTGGGAGGGTGCTTTGGAAATATCTGATACTCATTTAACAATCTTCGCAGTTTCTCATTATTGTTCCACACGTGAGATCTATCATGTAAGCCTCGTCGCACTCTGGATGTTTTCCCTAAAGGATGAATGTTTGGGTAAGGTCAAACAAGGTGGATGGGAAAGGAAGAAAAATGTTCCATAGTAATTGGAGTGGGACGTGCGACAGCATATCCCACGTCCTCTCTCGTTAGGTTTGGATAAAGGTTTGCTGTGCATTCCTGAAGCACCTGAGAGTGTCCCCCTATTATTATGGCAGTTTTGCACGTTTCTCTTACTGGTCTCCTGTATAGGAAAGTCACTTTAATCATCTTGGTCCAAATATGTTTTTTTCCTACGGTGAGATGCATTAAGGCGGGACCTAGGGTCGAAAACTAACTTATGCAGAATTGTTTAAGGGTTAATAGTTCTGGACCAACAAATGGTGACTGTAAGGTGCAGTAAAAGATTTGTTTCCTGCTTAATGGTTGAAATGTTCCCATCCACAGGCGAAGGGCATCTGATCACCCCACCGATGTGAATGTTTTTCTGTTGCCGCTCGCTGGGGCATCCAATGCGAAAATAGAAGTCTTTCAACTTAGGTAAGTTGGATCTATTTTGGCTAAAACTTAAAAATTGGTGTTAAATGTGTTTGGCATAGACTTTATAAGTAGTTTTTTTTTTCTCTTTCAACATGTTTTAATGGCCACGCCACATTAGCTCTACTTAACGCCAATAAACTGACTAGTGAGATATACGCTAGTTGGAACACATGATCAAAATTATACTTATGATTGACTCATCTTCGCCTACGGAGGAGCGATCCTATTCCACCTTCTAAACCACCACTCGAAAAAGTTCGAGAGCCTTCATGAGCATTGGAAACGGACAAATGAAGAAGGCCTGAGCCTATATCTTTGCGAGAACTAATGATGTTTTGGCCAAGAACATTGAGCCCCATGGTCTCAATATTAAGATCAAGGAAGTCCCTGTAGGGGATGTTCGGACAACTGTCTACGAAAACATAAGCACGAGCCTCTTAAATGCAATCTTCAATCTTCAAAAGGAGAAGACACCTTGATTTGTGAACACGTTGTTAACATGATGATCCAATTCAATGTGGTGGAGATTAATTGGGTCTAGGATCGATGAGGGCAAGCTAATTAGCATTATCCTGCATTCTTTTGCAGATAGCTTTCTGCACTTCGTTAGTAATGCGACTTTTAACAAGTGGACTATCCCCTGTACAAACTACATTTCAACAACTTGCAGACTTTCCAATCCCTACTGAAATAGTAAAGAGGAAGAAAGAGGGAGGGGGGGGTTTTGAAAGAAAATGTTGTTCATCTTCAGAAGAGTTCCATAAAGGTTTGACCTCAAGAAAGAAGTCTGCACCTTTCTACTTCTAACACTGCAAAGTGGCAAGAAGGAGAAGGGTGTTGATGGGAAATGCACCTGCAAACGCCACAACTTGTCGCCTAGTGGGTAAGGCAAATTCGACATCGGTTACAAGGGAAAAAGTGTTTCACTGCAACCAAGATGGGCAGTGGAAGAGCAAATTGTCCCTCATTGGCTTTAAGGAGAAGAAGGCGGCCAGGGCTAAGGAAAAAACAGTAAAATATGATTTAATTAGTTTTGGAACTTGTTTAGTGGAGAATGATGATTCTGACCTGATTATGACTTCCGACGGCCACTAATCAATATTTTTTTTTCTTTTCAGGGATTAGATCTAGCGCATGTTGGAGGCTGGTGAAGATGAAGCGATGAGAGTAGCACGCCCAGTACATTCAGCTTGTGGTAGTGGGAGGAGGTCCCAGTTGACTTCTAGAGAAGAAATTTCTCTTGTTTCCATATGTATACATTGTTCCTTGAGTTTGAAAAGGAACTTAATTTCTCATAAAGGCTGCTTGTATATAGTTGTAAAATAACTCTTGAATTCAATTGAATAAAGTGTTTATTCATAAAGATGGAGTAGAAATCTGTACAGCATATCTGGAATAACTTGTTATGTAACTAAGGCTGTTAGCAATGATTCCCTCCATACATAGAGATGTTAGATAACGTGTCTAACTCAAAATAAACGTCAAAAGGTTTCTTCAAAAAGAAAATGGCCAACCTTTGGGCACTTCGATTAGAGAGCACATCATTCTCAATGGATTGAGAAGTTGAGTGAAAAAATGGACTTCTTTAGTGAGTTAGAGGAAAATTCTCTTTATCAGTGTGCGAATCTTTGCCTTTGAGGGTAAGAGACTAAAAGACCTTTTTAACTGAAAACAGATTATCGAGCCAAAAACTCTAGAGTTAGTACATTCTGTTCCTCTTGGGCCTAATAAATGCAGTCAGGGAGACTATAAGTATTTCATCACCTTCTGATGATCTCTAGTATGGTTGTTTTATTCTGTATGCAACAGAAGTCTGATATCCTTAAATATCTCAAGAGTTCAAGTTGAAGTTGAAAATGCATTGAAGTAGACAAGATTAAGCACTTTGATCGGATCGAGGTTGGAAAGTTTTTGCGATTCGGGAGTTCCAAGACTAATTTGATAGTCATGGAATCGTTTTTCAACTCTCAGTGTTGCGTCACTCAGTAGAAATGGTGTAACGGAGAGGAGAAACAGAACCTTGTTGGACATAGTTCAATCAGTGATGAGTTAGCTCCTTACACGGAGTCATTTTTGGGTTTGTGTGAGGGAGACTGCGTGTATTATATCAACTATGTTCCTTCCAATGTAGTGTTGCGAGAACACCTCTGAAGTATGTTGAACGGGCGTACAGCTAGTTTTGCATTACATCCGAAATATGGGCTTGCCTAAGCACAACTGTGCTCTAGGCATAAAGAAATTGGAACCACGGTCGAAGGTTTTGTCTCTTTGTAGGTCTACCTCAAAGGTACAATGAAGGGGTTACTTTTATGATCTCCGAAGGAAAATAGAGTGTTTGTGTCTTACGAACGCTACCTTCATGGAGAAGGATATCATTAGGGAGCACAGTTCCCGTAGTAAGATCCTGTTACGTGAGCTTTCCAACGAAAACCACTAAAACTTCAATCAAAAGTTGATGAGAAGGGCCGCTCATTCAGCAAGAGTTGTTGGATGGATAGTTCATCTGTAAGGCGATTGCACCTCAAGAGTGAGGGAAACCTCAACTCAGGGGAGGCGTTGTGAACCCACCTATTCGCTACATGGGTGTTTCACGAAAATGCTGGCATATGCGTAGCACAGATGGGCGACAGTTGAGGATTTCGTTTTCTTATCAAATGGTAAATGAAGGATGTTGATCGGATGAATAGCAAATAGCCATTCATCGGCGAGATTGAGTTCTATATTACTTCAACTCATATGTGATCTTGGTAGATCAGCCTGATGGGGATCAGACGTATGGGTTTTAAATGGATCTACAAGCAGGAAACGAGGTGCCAATTGGGAATGCAAACCTTTTTAGGCTTCAACTTGTTGGCAAAGTTTTATACCTAGGTGGAGGGAGCAACTATGAGAGAACTTTCTCGCCTGTTCCATTGAAGTCGATCCACATCCTCCTGTCCATTTGCCGCTTATCATATGATTATGAGAATTTGGCAAATGGCGTCAAGACTGCTTTTCTTGAATTGCCAATCTTGATGAGACCATTTATATGGTTTTACAACCTGAGGTTCATTGCCCAAGGTTAAGAGAAAAACGTTTTGCAAACTGAATTACCATTTATGGGTGAAACAGGCTCTCGATCTTGGAAACATTCGATTTGATACTCTGATCAATCGTAACGGACTTATGCCCAACATTAATGAGCTTGTGTCTACAAGAAAAATATCAACAGTTTTTTAATAGTTTTCTAGTGCTGTATGCTAGACATGTCCTACTCATTTGGGAAATTATGCAGATACGACTGTAGTTAAGACACTGGCTAGCAACCCCAATTCTAAACGATTTGGGAGAGGCTCAGTTGTTCTTGGAATACAGATCTTCATCGAGATAGAAAGAACAAAGTGCTAGCGCTGTTCTCAGCATTTGTACATTGGACAAGATGTTGGCTTCAAGTTTAGTCGAATGCAGAACTCCAAAGGGGCCTACTGCCGTTCAGTCATAAATTTACTTTATCTAAGGAAATGTGTCCTAAGACACCTCAGAGTTTGAGAAGCATGGAGTTGGTTTTTTCATATGCATCTACCGGTTGGCAGTCTTGATTATGTAAGCTTTATACCATACCAGACATCTGTTTATGCTGTGGAATAGTCAAGTAAGATACCAGCTAACCTAGGCCAGGGTCACTGAGACCACGTCACGAACATCCTCAAGTATCTTCGTGAGAACGAGGGACTATTGCTCGCGTGTATGAAACTAGGATTTTTGATCCTTACTTGGATACACAGATTGTGCCTTTCAGACTGATAAGGAACTTCTAGAAGTCCACTTTCAGGGTCAGTTTGTACTCTTAAACAGCAGGAGCAGTGGTTGTGGCGAAGCACTAAGTAGGGGTGCATCACTGACTCGGACGATGGAAGCCGATACGTAGCGACTTGTGAAGCTATAGCGGAAGCCGTTTCGCTCAAGATGTTTCTGATAGATCTAAAAGTTTGTTCCAGACAGTTTTTTAGGGTCACCTTCAGAGCCATGGGTCTAACGTGGGGACCCGCCCGCGACATAGAACTAGGGTAAGTGTGAGATATTTTGTTACTGGGCCTTAGTGCCCTAGTTTATTGTTTTGTACTACGAGGCTTTGTTGGCTGTGTGAGAGGCCAATACTTCTTCCTGTGGACGATTTCGAGCCTGTGCATCTCTGTAGGCATAGGCATTGATGAAGAACCCATGCCTGAAGTCCACGACCTCATTCATACGAAGATCTTGAGAATGCTTCTCAAAGATTCCCCACATTGCCCTGAGCTTCCACCCAAAAGGCCCCTTATAGATCTGAATGCGCTGCAACAACCCAAGCTAAAGAAGCAGCGCATAAATGATAAAGGAAAGAAAAAATTCCAAGAAAAATCACCGTAAAAGCAAACCCAACAACCCTTGGACCCCTTGCCTTTAATCATTTGCCTGTAAAGCCCTCCAATTGAGCCCCTTTCCCCTCTTCTTGAACATTTCACCAACCTCTTTCTTGCTCCTGATTCAAACACTGCAACCCTAGCAGTTTCACCCTACCATCCATCTCCAACTCACTTTTCACCACCATCGCCGCATGTTGATGACCCACACGGTTTGAGAGCAAGCCCTTCCGCTCAACCTCAAACCGATGTTGGTGAGACATCAACGGCGCAACCCACCATTGCAACCCTTGTTGCTGACTTAGCAGAAATGTGGTCCCTCTTCTCTCAACAACAAAACTTCTTTCGCCAGGCAATAACGGAGTTGCAGGAGAGCAATGCAAAGTTGCAATGCAGTAACACAATGGTGCGGCAGGCGATGATTAATATTCAACACAATATCTTTACCATCCACTTAAACCAAAGATAGATAACAGAGCGCAACCATGAATACTTCAACTTCTTAATAGCTTATTTACATGGTCCCATGGTGCCTCCCCATCTACAACAACCTCTGCAGTTTTAAGATACGCCTCAACGAGCTCCTCCGCAACATCCTCCTCTAGATCCCCCGACGCAACTCTAAATTTGGGATGTGCCACCTTTTCCACAATTTCGCTATTTTTCTTTGCGGCCATTCTTTCAATATATATATATATATATATATATATATATATAGAAGCTATACCTTGTATTCTTTGTACATGCAAATATTTGCGTTGCGATGTTTGTAATTCTTTGTATACTTAGTCAAATTTTATACAACTGAGGAATTATTCTTTCCATATGCGTTAGCCTCTTTACTTATCATCCTTTGTCAATTATTGTGGTAATTCTTGTCTTTTATTTTGCATTGTTTACTTGCGCTGCCATGATGAGTAGTATGCATACCGTTAGCAGAATTCTTTATTCATTGCATTCTCTGACTAACACTTAGACAATTCATCGCAATAGCTCTACTTTACCTTCTCTATTTCAAGTCTCTGCTTAAACCTTCTTTTCAATATTTTGACTAAGTGTTTTGTTTGTTCTGTCCAAAACAACGTAATGAGTATCTTGCACATCTCTAAATTTGAGGGTGGGGAAGGTCTGAGCAGATGCGATCAAGCGGATGTGGTCATATCAGGCAAATGCGTTCATCATTATTATCAAAACAAAAAAAAAATCCCAACCTGATAAGAGTTTAGTCGTGAAAGGAACCTACTGGTAGTTGGATGTTCACTTGACACCCATGAGAGCAAGCCAGAACAAAGGTAGGTTTCCAGGATTGACGTAATATGAAAAAAAAGAGAGAGAGAAAATAAGGATAAAAGAGACAACTCCTCTGACTAGCAAAAGTAAAACTTGAATGAAAATCAAGAGTTGAAGTTGAGATTGGTACACAACCAAAGTTGGATGCTCGCATGACACCCATGGGAGCAAGCCAAAACGAAAGGTGTAACCATGATCAACATTCTCTATACGATGACGCAAACCAGGCCACTGCATAAAGACGCACTTCGTTTGTTTTGCAAGAAGAGGTAAAACATTCTTCTCAAAACTAGAAGGGAATTTTGGGTAGAGGTTTGTTTTAGATAAGAATAAAGTAGAGCATGTTGATGAATTGTTAAAGGATAGAAGGAACTTGCATAGTTGAGAAATTTTGTAGAGGCAGAGCATTCGAAATAGCCGATCGACGCAAAGTTAAAATAGAAGTTGAGCATAATTGCCTTAATTGAAGATATGCTTGAGGACAAGCATATATCTAAATTTGGGGGTGTGATAACTTGTAGAAATACAAGTTATTTATGCTGTTTTATTTAGATTATGCTGCAAAAAGAAGGAAAAGTTGCGTCGATAGTATAAGAATTGGCTCAGAAATATGAAAATTATAAAGTGTCGTGAACACACCCACTAACCCTATTGCGATGGCGAAATGGAATGTCCAAGTCTTTGTTTTGCAGGAAATAGGTCACTGCATGCGTTAATTGCTCGAGGACAAAAATGAACACGCATCTACTCAGCATGCGGCAATTGATCAAAAATGAAAAGATCAACGCAATTGCAGCGCATGCGACAATCGATCATGGATTCAAGCGATCAACATATTTCCACCACATGCGGTAATCAACAATAGATCAAAACAACTTCACCGCATGCAGCGATCGATCGAAGATGTGAAGAGCAACGCATTCGCGGAGCATTTTGACAAGTGTACAACTTCCTGTTGTACGATTCTGACAGATTGATCGTGGAGCAAAGCGGACATTTCCACTATGTCATGGCAGGAATTATCAGAATTACACAGTGGGACCACCAATACAAGAGCCGAGGTTTATAAATAAATTTCTTGAATTCATTGTAGAAGAGGCTAGTTTGAAGAGACATTACAGAGAAAATATGGGAGAACGATGAGACAAGTTCGAAAGGTGAGTCTCTGAGCAAGAAATTCTTCCCATTTCCGAAGTTAAAGCTCTGTGCAAGAGGTCACTTCTACCGGAAAAGCAAGCCTGAGAGGGAAGCTTTCCACTCCATCCCATCCACACGTCGGCATGCACAACATCTCCAATCGGGATCTGTGTCAAGACATTGATACTCTTTCCGTGTTTTATTCTATTCTTTCATTCATCTACTGTGTTTATCTTCTTTAATCTTTCATTCACAATCATGTATCAAACGCTGATCTTTAGATTTAATATCATTATCGTCATCGTTATCATCTCTCTATTCTTTTCCATACATTTATCATCCATTTTCTCCATCATGTGTTCTTAATCCCCTGGGTAAAGGGGAAGGATTAAGCGAGTGAGTTAATCTTTTTTAAGATAATCAGCTAAGTTTAGCTAAAACATGCTTGACGGCATCTTCACCTGTGAGAGCAGAAGTGAAGATGTTATTCTGCCTATCGAGAGAAGGTAGGAAGAATGCATTAACTAAAGCGAGAAGTATTTCTAGAGATGGAAACAACCTTGCGTTCATTACGTTCATCTCTGTTTCATTATAGACGTATGGGAATGCAGCCGATCACTGAAAGATGTAAGCCAAGAGAAAGCGGAACCTTAGTTGCGTCTTTAACAACATTGACGAACTTGCGATGTCTTTCCCCTCCAACTCATTCTCTTTTTTATTCATTCATAAGACTTGTCACTGCATTCATTAGATTCTTTTGTACAACATCACAGCCAGTCCTCACCCTGTATCATTAGTAGTTTAGACATTTACTTTAACGCAATTTACTTTTCATCGCAATTTACATTTCTGTCAAACCAAATTCTTTATTCTTTATGATAAATCGATTGCATTTACCACATCAGTATCGCATCTAAACAACAACAATCCCCATGTTTGACCTCAGGTCATCCTGAGAAACTTGCGTTAGAATTATACTTGGTTCCAGCGAAGAAAACTTGTGACACGCACTACAACATCGCATACTACGAAGCATATTATCATCATCGCATACACCTAGAACGTAGTATCGCAATAATATCTTTATCTCAAAGCACTTGAGCGCATAGAGCATCATCATATTCATTCATAAGCAACGCATTAGATGAAGATAGATATAAATTTTAATACTACAAGTTTTTGGCGTCGTTGCTGGGGACAAGAACTTAAATCATTATCTATCAACAAAGTGCATGCATAACAATCATTATAAATCTTCGTCATCACCAATTATTCAGGGAATAGAGGAAAACCTCTAGGCTTTCATCACCAAGGTCAAGGTCAAAATAATTATCAGAATAGACAACCTTACAACCAACCCTCTTCATCCAACACTTCATCCAATTCATCGTCCTTAGAAGCACTACTCAAAGAGTACATACAGAAGAATGACGCGCTCATGTAGTCACAAGCATCTTTCATTAGGAATTTGGAGGTACAGTTTGGGCAGCTTGCGACCAAATTGAAAAATAGGCCACCTGGTACACGAACAGCAAAACCACCAGTTTGGAAGCAACGACCACTACGCAGAATGAATCTTCACAGACCCCAGAACTAAAGTTATCGTAAACACCTTCACCGAAACAATCTCTAGACCCAAGAACACAAGAAGTGAGGGAACTAAAAGAACAGTCAATCAATCAAGAAGTACAGCAGGATCCTCCACCATTCCCGTCTGGGTTGAAAAAGAAAGACGATAGTAAGTAATTCAAGAGGTTCCTGGATGTTCTCCAACAGCTACATATTAACATTCCCCTAGTAGAAACGCTGGAAAGATGCCCAACTATGTAAAGTTCCTCAAAGATATACTCGCCAATAAGAGGAAGATCAGGGAAAATGAAATCGTCGCACTAACATATGAGTGTAGTGCACTCTTCCAGAACAATATCCCCAAGAAAATGAAAGATCTAGGGAGCTTCACATTGCCATGCTCGATCGGGGGGAAAGAAGTTGAAAATGCAATCTGCGACTTAGGGACAAGTATCAACCTGATGCCCTTATCAATCTTCAAGAAGTTAAACATTGGCAATGCAAGGCCCACCATAGTCACGTTGCAGTTGGCTGATAGGTCAATAATGCATCCGGAGGGCAAGATAGAAGATGTGCTTGTGCAAGTAGACAAATTCATCTTTCCAGCTGACTTCATTATACTAGACTATGAAGCTGATACTTAGGTTCCATCATATTGGGTTGCCCATTTCTCGTAACTAGGCGCGTGCTGATCGACATACAAAAAGGAGAGCTCACTATAAGGGTTGACAATCAGCAAGCGAAGTTTAACGTTCTCAATGCATTGAAATACCAAAATGATATGGAAAATTGCCAGTATCTTGAAGAACTACAGGAAGGACTTGGTTTCATCGCAAGAAAACTTGTGACATGCATAAATTACATGAATGCATTGATTGGCATTCTACAGTGAATTTTGTAGCATCACATATATTATCTGGTAGCGTGAAAAAGACATCGCAAAAAATTTTGCCGTGGCATTCCACCGCACAACAATCACATTACTAACAAAGTGGAGGAAGCTCTCCGACAATGAATGCAGGATGATGCTAACCTGACTGCCCTCATCGATTCTAGACCCATTCATCTCCGCCACGTTAAAGTGGACCATCATGTTAAGCACATGTTCATGAACAGAAGTGCCTTCCTCCATTTTGGAGTTGAAGATGTATTTCAGAGCCTCGTGTTTAACCCCATCTTTTTTGAGTTGAAGATGCCTTCCTCCATCGTCACCCCATCATTTACCCAACGACCAACACTCGGTCATCTTCATCCTCGAATAACAGCAACTCCTTGCCACGAAGCCTCATCACGAACGACTCACAGAAACTCAAACACTTTGAATTTACAGACTCGATAGCAAGTGAATACGCCCAAAAACATAGAGGCCCTTACAATTAACTTTAAATGTAAAAGAATTTAGACAACCAGAGGCTTCATCCCTGAAAACTCCATTAATCCACATACACAAACACATGTTTAACACTTAAACAAAACGTAGACATGATTTACCCACCTAGAAAGTGAATGTTATTCTTTGCATCAATGAATTTGGAATATCAAAACCTGGTTCTAATACCAATTGCAAGAACATTTATCAAAGAGTATCTCTGAGCGGAAGCAAGATCATTCCAAACTCATTATGATAGAATAACTGCATTCACAATCAAACATACAAGTTATGCATTAACAACAAATTACAAGCATGTTTTGAAATTTTAATCAACAAAAGAGAACAAGATACATACCAATTGAAGAACTCTTCTTCACATAAATCTCGCTCTCGTCCAGGAAGCCAATCTCACTCTCACTGAGATCGTCAAGGCTATTGTCCACCAAATCACTGTCTTCAACCCACGAACGGATTCCTCACAAATAATATAGCAAGGAAGACACCACCACTTGGAACCCTCGATTTTCTCAGAGTGAGAATCCAAGAGGTGTGGGCTCTGTTCGATTTGGTAGAGGGAAGAAGGAAGAGACGATCGTTTACCACGACCAAGCAAGCGGAAGATATCGGGTGTCTACTGTATAGACGGATGCTTGATCGTTTAGGTTAAGGTACATGATCGTGTAGTAAAAGGGGCTTGATCATATAGACGATCATTTAGTAAACAGCTCGAACGTTCGTCGCAAAGAAAAACAGCTAGAAGATCGTTTAGTAAATTCTATGCGATCGTTTAAGCAACGCACACGTGTACACGATCGTTTAGTAAACATTGAGCTGTCGTGTATACTCTCGGTTTGCTATGCGGTAGGGAGTATACACAATCGATGAGCGAATGTCTGGTCATTTGCAAAATGAAAACCATTTTCATTTTATCCTTCAGTTACGAAAACTTAATGCAACCTCCCACTAACTCATTCAGTTACGGAGAAAAACTTGGGCAACAATTATCCATACTCGTTCAATTAAAAAATAAATATAATCATATTATATTTATATCCTATGGTTTAATAGCACATCATATGCAACATATGAACTATAGTCCCTTTCTCCTCCACTAGATATAAATCATATTTATATCATTTTCCTCTAATTAATGTATCTCATACATCATGTCAACTATATCATATATAATTGACCAGTTCAATCATGTCATATATAATCGAACTCCCTCTTGTCAATTTGAACACTTTAAACTAACCCAAAAACTGATTCTCAACTTGAATCCATTGAGCTACCAAGGGGACGTTATGGACTTATGGCTCAAAGCTCCAACGGTACGTGCATAGCTAACTAAACTCTTTAACCACGAGATCCACCATCTGTTAACTACCAGGCATTCCACTAAAGACCGACAACTACACTCTTCTCACCACAGATATATTTCCATGTTCATCGGATATAACCATCAACAATACGATAACCCTTCACAGATGCTCGTAAGTACAGCTGGGCCAATTTACCCTTTTTCCCCTGTAGTTACATCTAACTTCTTAAGTACCACTAATCCCTCTAATGAACAATACAACATAATCCTACTATGTGTAGACACCTCTCGGGCCATGAGAAGGTGTGTGGTACCACATCGTTCAAGCCCTGGAATCAGCCCTTAAAGGAGAAATCTATCGACTTACCCTTGCTTCGGGGAAGGGGTGAATTCCATCCTGTGTAGCTGAGTTCTCAGCTTCTAAATCAGACGAATCCCCAAAGTGCTAGGTTTGAGTCGGCGATCTGGTCACTCGCACCCATTCAAATCAAAGAACCGCCCTCAAAGGCAGGAGCTCCCAACTCACTCAGGATTGAGGTCATGTTATCTATAGTCATCTTAGTAAAGTGAAGTCTCTGTCATAAACGACATTATATAACCAGACTATAACACTTCGTGGTCCGGTCTTATACAAACTCCTTTGTATAGGACGTCGCTGATTTCATGTTTCCACATGAATGATCAGGATCAGACCATCTGTAGTAGGTCGCAACACTTGTAACTATTCTACAAAGAAGGTCGCATCAGTAGCGTTACCAGGACAAGGTTTCCCTCCTATATCCATATACTATAGACCATTTTGATTATCACTAAAGACATGATCCACCTGTATGTCACTATTGGGTTTGATGCCCTAAAGTCTCGTGTTTAGTAGTTTGTAAACAGATTGTACGAACGCTTGTGTTGTTAATATATGATATTTACTTCACATCTTGTATTTTTGCTCAGTTGCTTGTTTTATTTGCTTTACCACAAACCAATAAACATTAAATCCATGGTTATCTGTATGTGACTCAAGCATGTATGTGGTGACATACAAGTGGATCATGTCTTGATTGATAACCAAAATGGTCTGTAGTATATGGATATAGGAGAGAAACCTTATCCTGGTAACGTTACGGATACGGACCGCTTTGTGAAATGGTCACAAGTGTTGTGACTTGTCACAGATGGTCCGATCTTGATCATTCGTGTTGAGGACATGCGAGTGGGGGCATCCTATACAAAGAGTTTGTATAAGACCTAACCACAAAGTGTTAACGTCTCGTTATATAACACCGTTCATGACAGAGACTTCACTTCTCTAGGATGACCATAGGTAACATGACCTCAATCCTGAGTGAGTTGGGAACTCCTGCCATTGAAGATGATCCTTTGATTTGTATGGGTGCGAGTGGCCAAGTTGCCGATTTAAACCTACCATTTTGGGGATTCGTCTGATTTGAGAACTGGGAACCCAGCTACACAAGATGGAATTCACTCCTTCCCCGAGGCAGGGGTAAGTAGATAGATAGCTCCCTTAAGGGTTGATTCCGGGGTTTGAACGATGTGGCGCCACACATACGTTCTCTTGGCCCGAGAGGTGTTCACACATAGTTGGACTATGTTGTATTGTTCATTAGAGGAATCAGTAGTACTTAAGAAGTGAGATATAACTACAAGGGCAAAATGATTATTTGGCCTAGCTGTACTTACAAGCATCTGTAAAGGGTCATCGTACTCATGATTGGTTATATTTGATGAAAACAGAAATATATCTGTGGTAAGAAGAGTTCAGCTGTTGGTTTTTAATGGAATGCCTGATAGTTAACGGATGGTGAATCTCATGGCTAAAGAGTTTAGTCAGCTATTCACGAACCATTGAAGCTTCGAGCCACAGGTTCATTAGGTCCCTTGGGTAGCTTGGATAAAGTCGAAAACCAGTGTTTTGGTTAATTTGAAATATTCAAATTGACAAGAGGAAGTTCGATTATATATGATATAATTGGACTAATTAATTATATATGATATAATTGGCTAAATGTATGAGATACATTATTTTGGAGGAAATTAGATATAAATATGATTTATATCAAGTAGAGAAGAAAATACTATAGTAGATATTTGATATCAAACGATAGGTTAAAAATATAATATGATTATATTTATTAATATTTTAGTTGGTTAATTATATGATAATTAACCCAAAAACCATGTTTGGACGTGGGTTAGTGGGAATGCGTCGGTTATTGTAACCGATGAAATAAAAATGAAATTTTTTCATTTTGAATAATTCGTTCAATCGTCCATCCAAAAAGAAAACGAGATTGCGCTAGTGAAAAGTAAGCGATCGCTTAAGCATTTCGAGAGCCCATACGATAGTCACTCTCCACATAAACAATCGTCCACCTCGCGCCTAAACGATCGCACACTAGTTCCTACACGATCGGATAGCTTCCCTAAATGATCGTAGTGTGTGCCGAGTTTACTAAATGATCGTATACCATTTCCTAAACGATCGTTCTGTAAAACCTACATGATTGTGTAGCTTCTCCTAAACGATAAGCATTTTGTTATATGATAGCGCCTTTTTCCCTCCCAATTGCTTATCGCCTACACGATCTGGTCTTCCTCCTTCCTCTACCAAATTCATCAAAGACCACACTTTGGTTCTTACTTCGAGAATACCCGGGGCTCTTTTCTGGTGGTGTCGTCCCCGCGGCGTTCATGTTTATGCGGTTGTTCATGCTGCTGTAGACAACGTTGCTACTGCGCGTTGGTTGATTGGATGGAGGATTCCGCTGCGTTGAGTTTCAAAGTTTGAGGACCGTCTTCAACTTGTATGGCAATTCATTCCCTTGTTATTTTCTTGTTCAAAGCATGTCTTTAATTGACTGTTAGTTTGTATAACTGTGCGTTTGAATGTATAATGTGTATTTCGGTCACGATGAGATCGAAGCGATCCGAACGTGCTCATGAAACTCTTTGGTAAGAGATCCTTCAGTCACCACATATATGCTTAAGTTACAACAAAAAAAATGGATCTTAGTTTATTGGTTTGTGGTTAAGAAATTAAAACATCCAATGTTCCATAGACAAAAGTGAAGAAAATATCATATATTATTACATCACAAGCGTTTGTTCAAAACTGTATTTACAAACTACAAGACCCAACGAGAGTTTAGGGCATCAACCCCAACAAACTAAGCTTCCTACATCTGTATGAGGATATGCTATTTTGCATGGAGCTTCACTTGTACGTATTACACCAGATAAGTACCCGTCGTTACAACTAGCTTATGGCCATAAGCGAAATATTTTCCATCTAACAATTTTTGGATGTGCAATATATATTCCAATTGCCCCATCACAACTTACTAAAATGGGTCCTCAAAGGAGGTTAGGAATATATGTTAGATATGATTCCCCATCAATTATTAAATATCTTGGACCCCTGTCGGGTGACGTATTTACTGCACGATTTGTGGATTGTCATTTTGATGAGACAAATTTTCCAACATTAACGAGAGGAATTAAGAAGTTGGAAAAAGAAATTACATGGAATGCATCGTTATTGTCTCATTTAGATCCTCGTACAGATCAATATGAACTTGAAGTTAAGAAGATAATTCATTTATAAAATATAGCAAATCAGTTACCAGATGCATTTATAGATGCAAAGAAATTAACTAAGTCACACATACCAGCTGCAAATATTCCATCGAAAATTAGTATCCCAATACAGCAAGTTGTCACTAATGAGTCTGGAACACGCAAGAAGCGTGGTAGACTAGTGGGTTCCAGAGATAAAAATCCTCTAAAAATAAAAATAATTAATAGTCAAGAAGACTTGGTTGAGGATACAAATACCTATAAAGAAATTCATGACATGACTATTGAGAAAGGTAAATACCTAAAGATAATAATGAGATTTCAATAAACTATGTCATGATAGGAAAAAGATGGAACCAAACTAATGTAGTTATTGACAACATTTTTGCGTGTTACGTTGCTCTTGATATTATATCTGTAAATGAGGATTCTGAACCAAAATCTGTTGAAGAATGTCAACTTTTAGTGGAAAGAAGCAATCGAGGCAGAATTAAACTCACTTTTAAAACGTCAAGTTTGGGGACCAGTAGTCCAAACCATAGAAGATGTCAAATGCGTGGGATACAAATGGGTATTTGTGAGGAAAAGAAATAAAAATAATGAGGTCACAAGATATAAAGTAAGACTAGTTACATAAAGTTTTTCACAAACACCTGGTATTGGTTATGAGGAGATGTATACTCCGGTGGTGGATGCAATTACATTAAGCTATTTAATTGGTCTGACTGTGTATGAAAATCTGGACATGCATCTTATAGATGTTGTCACAACATATTTATATGGATTTCTTGATAATGATATTTATATGAGAATCCCAGAAGGATTTAAGGCACTAAAACATATAAATCAAATTCTTGAGAATTGTATTCAATAAAGTTACAGAGATCGCTATACGGAATGAAACAATCAATACGAATGTGGTACAATCGCTTGAGTGGATATTTGTTGAAAAAAGGATATCAAAACAATCCAATATGCTCATTTGTTTTAATAAAGAATCACAGGGATTTGCTCTTATAATTGTATATGTTGATGACTTAAATATAATTGGAACTCCTGAAGAGTTTTCAAAGGCAATATAATATTTTAGAAAGAATTTGATATGAAAGATCTCGGAAAAAACAAAAATTTGCTTTGGCTTGCAAATTGAGTATTTAGCAGATGAGATATTTGTTTTTAAATTTTTTTTTTATATTTAAAAAGGCCCCTTTATTTTTTAATTAAATTAAGTAGTTTTAATTTTAATTTTTTTAAGTACAATAATTGGAGGATGGAGGGAAGAAGATCATATCAATTACTATTGAGGTAAGCCCACTTTGGCAAGTAATTTTTTTTTAATTCTTTTATTTGAATTGATTGATGTACTTGTATTAAAAAAAAATTAATTTGACTATATATTAAATAATCTTAAATTAGGCAAATTTATGTTTGGTGAATGGGTATCAATTAATTGCTATTTTGGTTAGTAGGGTCCATCTGATTGCTTTTGATGTTATTTACATGTCTGCTCGTAATCGCAATTAGATGTGGGATCCATTTTACCATTTGTATTCAAATTTTGTAACCCGATTGACCTTCTGAAGGTGCTCAATTCGATTGAGTTTGAATATGCAATGGATTCACTTATTTTATTAAAATATTTTATGACGAATTTTCATCTTTTACCATCAGATATCATAATATACAGTTTTACAAATGAACCGATCGATAAATATTTAAAAACACATCATATGCCTATTCATGTACCAATCACGATTATAGAGTCAATAATGGTTAACCAATATGTTGATCGGTAAATGTTTCACAAGTTCTACAAATTCCAACTTTTCATATGCTTACCAACCTACCGTGTATATCAGTCGATATCGATAAAGTTGACACAAATTTGTTTTGAGTCAACCTCCTTATATCCTCAGTCTCTCTGTTGTATATTCTAAAGAAAACCTCATGAAGCAAACAAAATATGGACAGAGAAAATAGAAATGAATGATTTGTAGGAATTTCATTTCATACAAACAAACAGTTAGAAATATATATGATTTTAATTAAATAAAATCATGGGGTCAGGGTTCCACACTCACCAAATCAAAAAAGAAAAACAAAAAGAAATGTTAAAACCCCAGACCTCTCTCCACCCCAAGCACCAGACACTATGAGAAAATTTACCTCTATCGACGAAAAAAATGTTGATGCCATAAAAAATCGTGGGTTGTGTTGTTAATAATTATAAGTTTGGAAGAGTTTATAATTATAAGTTTAGATTGTTAAAATATGTCAAGTTTTTGTGTATATATATATATGTAAAGTTGTTTTTTATGTCATATTAGTTTATTAGATGTGTTTTTTATACTTTTTTGTTATCAATTATATATAAATTTAACTTTTTTTTTGTTATTTTTTTTTCAGGACCAACCTTCTATGAAGATCACTTAAGCAAACTAGAAGTCAATCTGAACTTTTTTTGTAATGTTTTTGTTTTAGGGACCAATTTAGTGTTTTGTTATGTAACTGATAGCTTATAGAATTACAAGCTATTGCAGTCTTTTACTTAGAATTATGAGGGTTGATGAGTAGAGTATACGTTAATATTGCTAAGAATTCATGTGGAATAATGAGCCTTCGTCGATCAGCAATGAAAATCCCCACTAACCCTATATCATGCATTATTTTGCGTCAAAATGTCTATTTTTGTAGTTGTCGCATGAATCAACCACATGCATTGATCCCAAGCCATCGCAAAGTGATTGCATGCGTTGATCTTAATGAAGACACATTGGTCGCGTGAAATGCTGCAACTATAGTGATAACCATGATATGAGGATGATCGCAAAGTGAGGGGAATGAGTTGATTCTGAAGAAGAAATGAATATGAACACATACCTCGGGATGTCTGGGCTACTCAGCAGACCTTCTGAAAAGCGGTTAGACTATGGTGTAGCGATGACATTTCACCTACCGCATCAGTGATGACAATGGTTCAGAGCGAGATTATCAAAGTTTTCGACGTCTGAGCTCTATCAATAGAGCCTTGGAGCCTAAATTCAAGGCATCTGGGACTATGCCTTAGGCAGATTCTTGTGATCATAGACGAGAGCATGAGCAGAAAGTCTTTGAGAGTTCTTCACCTCCACATCCTTCTCCGAGTGACGATCGAAGCTTCACCAGAGATAGAGCTCGAAAGAGACTACTCCACCGCCCATCCATTCCACCACCAGCAGCTTTGACACACATTTGATGGAAGCAAGAGATTGCCTACATCTAGCCTTCCACCTCTCTTCTCAACTCTATATTGTATTACATTTTGGCTTAGGATTTTAATAACTTTTGTAATTAATGCATCTCTTTAGTTCCTTCAATACCATTTCCATCATCTTCTTCTACTTTATCATCTTTTACTTTCATCACAACGAGTTAAGTGTAGATTGCAAGAGTTATCGCATATTCAATCATGCAGCATAGAGATATGACGCATGTAGCAAATAATTGAGAGGTGTGTGTTGCGCGAGTATAATGAGTCAATCCCCTTTGCTTAGTGTGAGGCTATTGCAATGCTTGTCTATGAGCTGAGTAGCTATAACCAACTACCCGAGAGGGTAAGTAGTGGAACTCGGTAAGTAAAGTAAGCAGTGTTCCTAGAGATAGGAATAATCTTGTGCTCAACGCAACCATGCGTTATAGAGATATAAGCATCTAGCTGACCATCGAGAGGTGTGCGATGCGTAGTGTGGCGAGTTGGGATTACCTTGCAATCAACTTAATGACTTGGTGAAATTTTCTCTTCCCAACGCGACTTCTCCATGCATCTTATTACGTATTAAAAGTTGCCGCATCTCTATCATTCTCATAGTCAAACTTCAATTGTTTAGTCTGTTTAGCTAGGAGTAGGAGTGGCGCATAGTTAATCAACTTCTTTCTTTGATTTTTATTCCCCGCATCAAATGCATTACTTTACAAACATCACTTAGTTCCAAGTCCCCGTGTTCTACCTCGGATCATTCCAAGAAACTTGCGTTCTCGTTATACTTGGCGAGAGAGCAAGAAAACTTGTGGCAAGAACGCATGGTCATCGCATAAACGATTAACACATACTTCATATCCTTTAGATTATCGTGTGATTTTCGCATATACTATTAACCCACATTCTTCTTATCATCGCATGATCAGTGCATGACCATCGACGCATATCAAATCATCAACAAAACCAAAATTATTTCTTCCAACAATAATTTATATGTCAAATTTTATTTTGTGTTGCATCTTTATTTAGGTGATATAAAACACTTGTAAGACTTTTATGATAATAATAAATGAATTTTCATTAGTATTTTGAATAATTTATTTGCTTTTAGGTACAAACCAAAGTAGTGAACAAAGGATCTAAGTGAAAAAATAGTACAATTATAAAATATAATATTTAAAAAAATTGGCCTATATTGATGCCACAATATATTATGAGGTGTCGGCATTTTAAGGATACGCTGACGGCAAATTGTAGTCATCAGCTTAGAAGAACTATCAACAGCAATTATACATCATCAATATTGTGAGGATATGTCGATGACATTTTCATGCATCAAGATTAAATAATTACAAATGCCATGTTGTTTCATCAGCCGATATACCTTTCGTCAATACCATGTTGCTAACTTCGACATATGTTGGACTTGATGACTACCTTCAGTAGTTCCAACATACACCAATGTTACTTTTTTATGCGCTCTTCAGTAGTTCCAACATACACCAATGGCATAAGCTCTTCCAGTGAAACTACGTGACGCTGACAACGACCTGACATCGATATAGCCTAAGCCGACTCCTTTTTAGAGCTACATCAATGAGCCTTGGCGTCAACAAAAGGCCTAATTCTTGAAGTAAGAAGAAGAACTTATCCTATTCATAATCACTGGATATGAGCATGACTTTACATTTGCAGTTCTTCTTCCGAACCTTCATGTCGCCTGATTCTTCTCCGACGCGTCGCTTCTTTCCCACCACTTTCACCTTCCCCATACCTTTTTGGTCTCTTGGGTAGTTGACCGACAACAATAGTGCCTTGTGGGGGCATAGCTAATCCACGCTGGTTAATTGAAAAATATCGTAATAGTAATTTTAGGATTGGCAAAAATTTCCACAGGTCAGGTCCTTGCCCTGAATCTCCGATTTGATCGGGGATAAAAAACGGGTTCCCAACCGGGGACGGGGATGAAACCCTGCCCCAAATATTTTATTTTAATAATTTTTAATAGTAATAACAATAGAATATATATAGCAGTAGCTTATATATATATATATATATATATAGATAGATAGATAGATAGATAGATAGATATATAGATAGATAGATAGATAGATAGATATATAATAGTAGCTTAGCATCCTTTTAGTTGGATGTAATGCATATTGAAAAAAACATATGCAACAATTTGGTGGGCACATTGTTAAATATTGAAGGAAAGACAAAGGATAAAACGAACGCTCGATTAGACTTACAAGATTTGAAGATAAGAAATGACCTACACTTTATACAGGTCGATAACAGATTTCTAAAACTAGATACAGCGTACACATTAACTAATAGTGAACAGATTTCTTTTTGTAAGTATTTGAAATCAGTGAAATGTCCTGATGGATTCGTGTCTAACATATCACGATGTGTGAATGACAAAGATTGAAAAATATCGGGGCTGAAAACACACGACTGTCATATGTTGCTTCACAGACTACTCCTTATTGGTATTCGAGCATACCTACCCAAGAACATATCCGCTGCTATTGTTGAATTGTGTACATTCTTTCATGACTTATGTGCAAAAATAATACGTGTAAGTGATTTGAACAGACTACAAGCAAACATCATAGTCATACTTTGTAAGTTGGAGAGAATATTCCCACATTCCTTCTGCGATGTAATGGTACACCTTGCTGATCATCTACCATATGAAACCAAAGTGGTGGGTCCAGTTAGTTACAATTGGATGTATCCTATTGAAAGAAGTTTACGAACATTAAAATAATTTGTATGGAACAAAGCACATCCTAAGGGGTCTATAGCGGAAGCATATCCAATGAATGAATCATGGAACTTCTACTCGCGATATCTAAGTGGGATTGAAACGAAATTCAATAGAGATAAACGAAATGATGATAACATTCCTGATCATGAGATTTCTGATGAATTTTAATTATTTAGGCAGAGGGTACGACCATTAGGGGTGTTAACTTTACGGACATTATCAGCGAAGGAAAAGCATATCGCACATTGGTACATTCTCAACAATTGTAAAGAAATAATAGATTCTCGCAAGTACGTTTCAAACTTTATAAATTTCTAAGTTTGAGGATAAATCCTTTGATATAACTTTCAAATGATCAATTTTCTAGGCAACACTTGAGGTTAATTCGTTGTGAAGCTCAAAGTGTCTTTGACTTTATATATAAGACATCAACACAAATTTTCTGATTGGTTCAGATCGTAGGTATGCATAGTATTGGAAGTTGAGAGATGATTCATTTTTTGTAGTCATTTTTAATGTATAATTAATGATCAAGTTCTACAACAGCGCGAGAGAGAACATATCCCCAATGATTTCTTTTTACTTGCAATGGGACCTTCGTCTGAGGTGCACTCTTATAATAGATGCATTGTTAATCGGGTCCAATTCATATTATAGATCGTGATAATCGTCGAGCTATACAAAATAGTGGAGTCCTAATGGCTGGGGAGATCATTGGGAATGAAAGTATGGATAACAATTTCTACGATGTTGTAGATGAAGTATTAGATTTTCAATATGCGAACAGAAGACGTATTTTTTTGTTCAAGTGTAGATGGTTTGACACGAATAACAACAAAAGTAATAGAACACGTGTGGATTTAGGATACAAATCGATCAATACATCACGCTTTTGGTATGTCGATGAGCCTTTCATCTTTGCTATCCAAGCATAACAAGTCTTTTACATTGATGACATAAAATATGGTAGCAATTAGAAAGTTGTTCAAGTAGTCCAAAATAAGCGAATATGGGATGTACTAGAAGTGGATGATATTGAAAATGCACAATTAGATTTACTAGAAATTGTCGAGGATTCCGACTGGATGAAACCATTGAGGAGGTTACTTTACGCAAAGTTAACGTTGATCCTATAGTTGTGGAAGGACCAATTATTCGACATGTCGATGATAACTTCATAAACGATGATGAAGAACATTTATCTCCCAATAACAGTTCAAGTGTTTATGAATAATTTGATTTAGATGACGATGATAATTAATCATGTATCTACTCAATTCTCTTTCTCTGTTTACACGTATTTCATATTAATTTAATACTGTTTTGCCTTTTTCGTGTTTGTATAGATATGATGTCAACCCCTAATAGGCAACATGAGGCTGATGAAGTATTCCATGAGCAAGAGATATATCTAGGCAACACGGGATCTTCTTTCGGTGATACTTCAGGTTAGTATATTTTGAAATATATTCAGTTAACTGAAATACATCCTAAACTGTTTTAAATTTTTTATTCTTTATATAGTAGCTTAGCATCCACTCGGAGGAAACGCGAGCATTCGTGGAATATTGAGTTGGAAAAATATGTCTAAAAACATGGCAAAATTACAATCGTGATAAATGAGGGGGAGACAAAGTCGATTTCTCAACATTCGATACAATTTAGTAATGCGATTGGTGTCGCTGTGAGATCTACATTTCCAGTACGATGTCGTACTTTTGTTGAGGTTTCAAAAAAGTTTATAGAATTGGCTAAGAGTCAACTGTTGGTAAGTTATAATTTTATTCTTTTAGAGTCAATTGTAGACTAAGAATCATGAACATCATATATGCTAATTCTTCCTTTATTCTTTTGTAGCTTCATTTCGTACTTGATCTATCCAGTCAACGACTTAACCATTTTATAGAACATCAAATGCAAAACTTCTTCAAAGAATTTAGAGCAGATTTGCACAGACATTACAGGAAATGTGGAGATCCTCAGCAAACATGTGCCAACTTACGTAGCTAGCTTAAAAATAGACTAGAAGATTGGTATTTTTTGTGTGACCACTTCGAGAATGAAGCGTTTCAAGTTAGAATAATTTAAGATGTGTATCATTTACTACATTTAATATTCTAGAATATTTGTTTTTTATTTTTTTTTTCAAATGTAGTAATGTCGGAGAAAAATAGGAATAATAGAGAGAAATTATCGTTCGACCACGTAGGCGAATCGAAGTCATTCCTACAAATTCAAGCAAAGTTGCAGGCAAAGGAAGGTTAAGAAATAGGACGTGTTGATCTATTTAGGGAAACACACTCTAAAGATGGCAAGTTCGTGAATGAGGCGACTGAAAATGCACATGTAACATTTTTTGTTCTACTTTCGTATTGTTTTTCATTTCTAACTTCAGTCGCTCGTACTTACACATTTAATTAATATGTCTAGAATAAAATGTTAGAATTACAATCCAAACCCACTCCAAAAGGTTCTCAACCACTAATAGGGGATGAAATCTATGAGACGATTTTGGGTAGACAACCCGGATATTCAAAAGGCCTACGTCGGGCCCTAAACCTAAGTCAATAAGGGGTAGCAGCTCATCGAGTTCATCATCTACTCAAGGAACGGAGAGGGAGGTGAGGGAATTGAGAACCAATTTCGAACAGTCTCATTTGAGGATTAAGAAACTTGAAGATGTTCAAAAACAAATGAAAGAGGATCATGCAAGATAAATGGAAGAAATGAAAAAATGATTGAAGACATGATACGATCACAAAGAGGAGGGCCATCGAATTAGGTATGATTACTTTATTATTTAGTTGTCTAATATGTTGATATCCTGTAAAGATTGTAGCAAAGTAGTTATGTCTTAGTAGCTTTACGATAACAAATTATTGGCTATCTTACAGTTATGGTAGCCAAACAACAGGATTTAGATGTGTTTTTTGTCGTTTTGTTGTTTTTGTGTATTTATGAATGTTTATGAAGTTTGAATGTGTTGTGAGGGGTGGTTGAGTTCGGTTATAATCGTTTTGGAGTTGAATTTATAGGTTTTGTGTGTTTTTTTTATGTTTATGAGAAGTTTCATGTTTGTCATGGGGGGATAGGTAGAGTTTGATTATACTCGTTTTGCTCATTTTGTCGTTAAACTTGGAGTTTTTGTGTGTTTATGAATGTTTATGAAGTTCGAATGTGTTGTGGAGGGTGGGTCGAGTTTGGTTTAGATTTTTTTGGGGAGAAGGTTTGAGTTTTATTTGTGTTCGTTCTTGTTTATGAAGTTTGAATATGTTGTAGGGGTGAGTAGAGTTTGGTTATGATCATTTTGGAGTTGAATTTGTTGGGTTTTGTGTGTTTTTTTTGTTTATGAGAAGTTTCATGTTTGTTGTAAGGGGGTGGGTAGAGTTTGATTATACTCGTTTTGCTCATTTTTTTGTTGAACTTGGAGTTTTTATGTGTTTATGAATGTTTATGATGTTTGAATGTGTTGTGGGGGGTGGGTCGAGTTTGGTTTAGATTGTTTTAGGGAGAAATTTTGAGTTTTATGTGTGTTCATTCTTGTTTATGAAGTTTGAATATGTTGTGGAGGTGGGTAGAGTTCGGTTATAATCGTTTTGGAATTGAATTTGTAGGTTTTTGTGTGTTTTTTTTATGTTTATGAGAAGTTTCATGTTTGTCGTGGGGGTGGGTAGAGTTTGATTATACTCATTTTGCTCGTTTTTTCGCTAAACTTGGAGTTGTGTGTTCGTGAATGTTTATGAAGTTCGAATATATTGTGGGGGGTGGGTCGAGTTTGGTTTAGATTGTTTTAGGGAGAAAGTTTGAGTTTTATGTGTGTTAGTTCTTGTTTATGAAGCTTGAATATGTTGTGGGGGTGGGTAGAGTTCGGTTATAATCGTTTTGGAGTTGAATTTATAGGTTTTCTTGTGTTTTTTTATGTTTATGAGAAGTTTCATGTTTGTCGTGGGGGTGGGTAGAATTTGATTATACTCGTTTTGCTCGTTTTGTCGTTGAACTTGGAGTTTTTGTGTGTTAACAATGTTTATGAAGTTCGAAAGTGTTGTAGGGGTGGGTCGAGTTTGGTTTAGATTGTTTTGGGGAGAAAGTTTGAGTTTTTCGTGTGTTCGTTCTTGTTTATGAAGTTTAAATATGTTGTGGGGGTGGGTAGAGTTCGGTTATAATCGTTTTGGAATTGAACTTGTAGGTTTTCATGTGTTTTTTTTATGTTTATGAGTGTAGGGATGACATCGGGGATGGGTAGAGTTTGAACTTGGAGTTTTTGTTTGTTTATGGATGTTTATGGATGTTTATGAAGTTTGAACATGTTATGGGGGGTGTGTTCGTTTGATTATAATCGTTCGGAAATGAGGTTGGACGATTGTGACATTTGCGGATGTTTTTGTTTATGAAGTTTGAACGTGTTGTGGATGTTTAAGGATTATGATTTTTTTTTTTATTATTATAGGACGTTGTTCGGAGATGAGGTTGGACGATTGTTCAAGATGTTGTGTTCAAATATTGTTTTCTTTTCTGTATTTATTGACGTTGTTTTCATTTTATTTCTTCCATGTATTTCTGAAAATAAATTTCTTTTATTCAGTATCGACTTTGTTTTATTGTAGGATCTTGTAACTTTTCATTTATCATTATAGTATGGACTTCGTGTTCTTGTTTTATTTATTATGTGAATCTATTTGAATTGGTTAATGATGTTTTACATGTTATTTAGATCAAATTTTAAAAAATTACAAATTATAAATTAAAAAAATTTAAAAGTCAATATTCAACCAATGAAGGAACTCCCCACACATATTTTAGCATGTCAAGAGTTTCTGTAACTCCAGACGAATAAAACAAACCATCGGGAGTTCTCATAGAACAGCGCATCAAGAGTTTCTAGAACTCTCGATGCATAAAACAGGCCGTCGGGAGTTGTTCTAGGGGCTCCCAATGCCCTATTCTATGCGTCGGGGGTTTTAGAACAACTCTCAATGACTTGTTTAATGTATTAGGAGATCCTCCTCGACGGATTTTTTCCGACCAAACTCCCGACGATCCATCTATCGTCGAGAGAGGATCTCCGCAACGCCAGTTTCCACCCTTTCCGATGAGATTGAGGGGTGTTAGGAGAAGTGCGATTCTTGTGGGGTGGACAACTTTAACTTCTCAAATATAATTATTCTTACATATCTAAACAAGACATTAATCTCTTTCCAGTTCTTGTTTAATTTAAGTACAAAATATTAATATATATTCTCATGAAATAATACTCTCTTGTTCATTTCAAATAAGTTCATCTTAAAAAATAACATAATTAACCTAAATATTTAACTCTATATACATATTATATATATATTATATATATATATTATATATGAAATAATATTTACGATTTATTCAAACAAGCAAGTTCTTTATGTTTAAGATATTTTTTATTGTGCGTAAGAATTAACCATAATACTAAATATTTAATTAAAAATGCTTTTAACACACTAAAATACTTCTCACTCTCTAATGAAAGTGATACCAAACACGTACTACATAAAAGAAACGAATAGAATTATACATCTTGTCAAAATCAAAACACCAAAGAGAGAATTTTTGTATAAATTCCAACTAATAAATTTTGTACCATTGAAGAGAAACCTCCATTGTTGGTACGATATTCTTCTAAAGCTAAAGAGATTAATTAAATAGAAAACATAAAAGAAAGAAGAACTAGCTCCAAGATTACTATATCTATTTGGGCGTTTTCCAATACCATAAAAACAAGAAAAACTATTTACACAGAATAACAAAATTTAATCATTTTCTCCCTTCTCCGTCTATCATTTATAGATGCTGATAGAGGTCTATCAATGTCTATCAGTGATAGAAATTTATAGAAGTCTATCATTGGTACAAATCTATTGATGATAGATGTTGATAGAAGTATATAAATATCTATTAGTTTTTTTCCTCTATTTCTGTAAATAGTTTGACATTTTTTTAATCTTTTAAAATTTCTCTGTTTATTTTAAGGTAATACTTGGGTGTAATCCAATACTCATCTTCATGAATCATCTCAATCATATAAAAATAAAAATAATATATTTTTTAAGAAAGAAAAATTAATCACGTGACTTATGATTGGTCACTTGAATAGATTGCACAAAGATGTTTATAGCATATTGGAGAGAAAGTCCACTAGAAGAAATTCGGGCTTTAATGTCGGTTTTAAACCGACATTAAAGATAGTGTTATTAAAGGCCTTTAATGTCGGTTGCCTTTAATGTCGGTTTTAAACCAATATTAAAGGCCTTCAATAACACCAATATTGCAGCCTTCAATGTCGATTGCAACCGACATTGAAAGTCTCAACATTGTAGGTCTTGCAACCAACATTAAATGTCTTTAGTGATTAAAGGTCTTTAATGTCAGTTGCAACCGACATTAAAGCCAGTTTTTTTTAATTCTTAACCGACATTGAAGCCCGAATCTATTCGTTTTTTTTTTTTTAAATTCTGTTGTGGAATCCATTTTTTTGGTCAAATAAGTTAAAAACGACATTATATGTCTCGTGTTAGGTCAGGAAATATCCGCCATTGTTTTATATTAAAAAGTATAAAAAAAAATGCATGGCGAGCCCATCAATATTTGTCTTCTACCTATGAATTTATCCACAAACAAGAATCAATATTTCCAATCCATTACATATACTCATCAATATTTATCTTCCACCTATGAATTTATCCACAAACAAGAATCACAATACCAGAACCAGACTTTCATAGAATACTTACACCAAAGCCATC